>NC_046378.1:33066138-33151786 GCF_011125445.2 Fundulus heteroclitus
ACATAAAATTCCACATACAAGAACAAGCTTGCATCAGTATTAATAACAGCCATGTGTTGTAGGGAGGCTGTAGAGTCGAAGAGTATTCACTAAATGAACAGCAAAAACTTTGCTCTTTTTTAGTTTGGTTAACAGCAGTTAAGGATTAGGGACAATTGCTTTGACGCATTAATTGTGACAATCTTATAAATCCTGCCCTTGCTGTTGAATTCAAAACTAATACCTCTATTACATAACCGTCTTTTTTTTTTCTTCCTCTCCTCTTGTGTTATATCCATCAGGGGAAAAGCTAAAGTGGACAAAATCAGCATCAGCAAAGCAAACCAGAAATAAGTGTCCGCCAGCAAAAGCCTGATTGGTTCGTTTCTCCTTTAAAAAGTCGAAATGCATAAATGAAATCCAAAAATAATAGTTTCATTCTTCTAACCTACATTGAATTGATTAAACCATTTGCTAGAGTTTGGTCCTAGAAGCGTTTTTGTTTACCATTAATCAAATCACAATTATGTTTAATCTATACTGAGTTATGTTGTTGGATCTTAACATAAACAACAAAGCGATTTCGGTTATGTCTCTGCCTGGATTTAATTATTTATTATGACAAAACACAACAATTAATTGCAAAGTTTTAATAAGCCATTAGAAATAATAACTTCTTTGGCACATTCTGTTTTCTATTAACACTTTTATTATGATTGCATAGAACAATTCCCCCCCCCCCCTTTATCTAGCTGATTTTGTTTGCTGTTTTAAAACCCCACAGCCTGCTTGTTTGCGTGAAGTTTCTGTGCACCGGCACTCAATCTGGGTCTCTCCTCCTCCTCCTCCTCACAGGGATCCAGAGTCACTGAGAAGGTGAAGACAGCAAGTGTTAAATGCTCACTGCAAGCCTTCCAGCGACACAGCAACTGCTCATTTAACTGCTGTCCTGCTCAGTGGCTGTATTTACGATGGCGTCCAGTCTGACGTGCACGGGCGTTATCTGGGCCCTGCTGTCCCTGCTGTGTGCCGCTGCCTCCTGCGTTGGCTTCTTCATGCCCTACTGGCTGCTGGGAACGCAGATGGACAAGCCCGTGTCCTTTGGCACTTTCCGCCGTTGCTCCTACCCGGTACGAGACGAGGAGAAGCAGATCACGGTCATGCTGGAGCAGTGCGGGCGCTACGCCTCCTTCCACGGCATCCCGAGCCTGCACTGGAGGATCTGCACGGTGGTGACGGGCGTCGGGTGCGGCCTCCTCCTGCTTGTGGCCCTCACAGGTCTGATGGGCTGCTGCATCTCTGACCTCATCTCTCGTACGATTGGTCGTGTGGCTGGTGGCATCCAGTTCGTTGGAGGTGAGCAAAGCGACGTTTGGTTTCTTTTGGTACCCTCTCCGTGAATGCTGAATTAAAAGTACACATTGGTCTTTAACTTTAATCTTAAAGGCATACTATGCAACATTTTTGCAGTTATTTAATGTGTTCCATACCGTTTTGGATGATTAAATGAGTAATTTCAGGTCGAACAAAGGTTTTCTCGGCCGCCCTGGTGGTCTGTGGGGGAAATACCGTACTTGCAATTGCAGGAGCCTTCGGCCCGCACACACAGGTTCAGAAGTCTCGTGCAAGACCGCGAGAGTCGGTCTTGCTTTACGGCGAGAACTCCATGTGTTTTTGCCCTGCCATTCACTATATGCACGCACGGAAGCAACAACAAAGAACCGTGTGTTAACGTCAAATAAACATGCAAGCATATCGAGTTTTTTAATTTTTATTATAATTATTATTATTTTTTTTTTGAATGTTGGCAAGGCAGTAGTGTGAGTTTGATAGCACTGCGGGAAACCCTGATGTTCTTACTTTCACTGTGTTAGTCATTGTTTGTACTGCCGTTTTTTCGACTTTTCCTTGCGTTCGCCTGTCTGCTAAACTCAAAACAACCGCGCCTGGCTTGAAGGAGAAACCAGAACAGCTGAGCATCTTTATGACAGTGCACTTTTACTTTCGCCCTCTGGGGGGAGCCTCGCTGGAAGATCAACCCCGGTTGCATAGTATACCTTTAACTACATTTAATGCATTTTAATAGGATTGTATGCGATAGACCAACACAATTGGTTTTCCAATTGCATTCCCAATTAATGTCCTAAACAAAATCCAGTGCAACCAGTTCCCTTTAGAAGTCACCTAACTAGTAAATTGCAGTAAACTATAATACAGGTATAAAAACATCTATTTATTCGAGAAAGGTATCGAACAAATGGCATCATGAAGATCAAAGAAGACAGCGGAGAGTACAGAGATGAAGCTGGGTTATAAAGCAGTGTGTTGGTGATAGAACAAAGTGCCAAGCATTGGAAATCTCCGAGAGCACGGTTTAATTCATCACTCCAACATGGAAAGAGTGGCCAGCTACTGCAAGCGAGCGACGAGGTTTTAAATCAAAGAGGCAGCCACGGTAACTCTGGTGGCGCTCCAGAGGTCTGTTATACAGGTAGAAAAATCTGTTGATAGGACACTCCACAAATCAGAAATTTATGGTATAGCGGGGGAAAAGAAAGCTGCAAGATGTGCAATCTAAAGTTTGGTGCAAAACATGTGGCAGGAATGTGGAAGAAGGCGCTCTGGTTTGATGAGACCACTACTGAGCGTTTTGTCCTGCATTCAATACACCATTTGAGCTGAAAAACTAAATTCCACATCCCTGTGACCATCCCACACACTGAAACTGATGCTTGTCTTCAGCAGGGATGGGGTAAGCTGGTCAGCATTGATGGAAAGATTGATAGAACTACGTACAGAGCAATCCTGGAGGAAAACCTTTTAAAGGCTGAAAAGGATTCAGGACTTGGGTGGAGGATCCCCTTTCGAAGCAGGACAGTGACCCTAAATACAGCTAAGATGCCCTAGAATAGATGAAGGCATATTATTGTGTTAGAATGGTCCAGTCAAAGTCCAGACCTAGATCCAACTGAGAATATGTGGAACACAAGAGTTTAGAAAACTGTTTTCCGCTGCTACTACTCCCATATAATCTGACTGAATTTGAGTTATTTTGGAAAGAAAAGTTCAGAAAAATGTGAGTTTTCAGAAATGCAAAACTTTTCGTGACATTCCCCCAAAGACTTGCTACTCTAATGACAGCAAAAGGTGTCTCTATTCAGCTTTGAAATCTTTGAAAACAGGTATCCGTTTCTTTCCTCCTTATAATTCGCTATAGCTCACTACTCTGTGTTGGTATGCCATATAAAATCCTAATAAAATACATTAAAACTTATGGTGGCAACATTACAAACTTGAATAGGTTTAAGAGCCGTAAATACATACTTTCAAAATGGTACTGGAGAAATGATTCAAGTTTTAAAGTGTGTGTCTAAGCTCTTGTTAAAATAGATTTCAACAAAAACATTGGTGAGAAAACAAAGATGCTTAAATATTGCAGCTCTTCTGTTTTTTTTTTTTTTGCCAGCTGTTCTGTGGTTCTCCCAGTAAATCCACAGTTTCCTCTGCTGGTCTGCTGCACAGGAAATGAAGTCTCCCAGTGAGCTCCCAGTTGTACTTCTGAAGTCCATTTGATAGTTTTTGGATGTTTTCTGCAGCGCTGTTTTTATTGGGATGAAGCAAAATCGTTGTGAGAATGATTAAAGACATCACACATCAAACTGGATCGCTAATGAAACACAACACTTGCTGCGTTTGCAAGCTCTTTGCTGCACATGGGTTCTCTCAAACACTTGGGCTTTTTGCGTATGGTAATCTTTGCTTCTGAAGTTCTGGGAAGTCATCATGGTCCACAGATGAGCTCAAACTCTGAGTTTGATTCTTTAAGTTTAAAAGAATCTATTTCTTTCTTTCTTTTCTTCTTTTTTTTTCTCCACAGTGAAACAGACTCTTGTCAACTCTGCAGCAGTCCCATTTTGTTTGTCTGTTTGCTGCAAGTTAGACCCAGTTTGGCCCGGCACCAGCTTTTGTTTGTGTGTGTGCGTGCTGTTTTTTTTTTTTTTTTTTTTTTTTTTTTTGCACATGTGCTCTCTCGGGATGGGAGGTCTGAAGGAAGGCTTCCACTGAAGCTGCAAAATTTCCCCCCCTCGCCCCAGTTTAAGAAGCTGCGGCGCTCCAGCCCCTCTCATTAACTCAGAAAACGTTTGCTTGCATACTGTGGCTCACCACTCTGCTGTTTGCAATCCCCATCACTTCAGCTTGGATTTAAAATGTGATGGGACAGAGAAGCAGGTTGCAAGCTGACTTGATGGAGCTGCTGTTTTTTTTTTTTTTCCAGAAGGAAAAAAAAAAAAAAGAAGAATCTACAGAAGACTACCATGTCCTAATTCTAAAAGGCTTAGCTTCTTGGGAACTTCTTCGGCATTAATGATGTATAATAAGGCGGATTATCAAGGTGAAGGCTGCTTGGGTTTACTCTGAAGTCTGCCCTTTTCATATAAGGAAAGCTGCGTTTAAGCACCACATGCATGCAAGCTGCTATATTTGGTTGTAGGATTTAAAAAAAAAAATAAAGTCCTGTCTGTCTTGCTTGCATGCATTTTTTTTGTTTCTTTTTTTCTTATTGCAGACTCACAAATCCAGACACGCATGAATTTAGACAGTGGGAGAGTGAAGAAAGGAGGCGTACAACACAAGAGACGCCGCTCGGGTCTTTTCATCCTGAACGCTATAGCGAGCCAAAAAGGGCAGAGATGTCTCAGAAGGGCTAATTGGAAGTGACACAACTGAGAAGCTCAGTGGGCCGTTGCGTGTATTGTCTTCTGTCACTTCCAAAAAAAAAAAAAAAAAGAGTGCGGAGATATTCAGGCGGGCGAGGGAGGCCGAAGGGAGAGCGGGTGATTGAAACGTCCGGCGCTCGCTTCATGTTAGCGTTGAGAAATAAAGATCTGCAGTGAAACCTGGTCGGAGAGTGCGGCACTGAGGAGCGCGATCAGATATTGGTGATTAGCGGGGAGAGGAAGCAAATGTGACGAGCAGAGAAAGTGAAGTGTGAGTGTCGTGAAGTGTTGGCTGTGCGACGCCGCATCCCTCCGTCTTTCACCTGGTCCTCTTGTGGACCACTAATTAACGCCGTTTTGTGGGGAAAGGCCAGAGCGTGGTGGGGGCTTCCCACAAATAAAATATCAAGCTGAAATCTTCTTACAATATATCTCACTTCCCAAGAAGCGGATTAGAGCTGAAAGGTTTCATTGGTCCTTTATCTGATTAACTGGAGCCCCTGACAGGAAAAACTCTCCGCCGCTGTTTCATCCCAGCACAGCGAAGTGAGCGTTGCTCCTTTTCTTTGCTAATGTCTGCGGATTTTAGTCTTCGCACGGGACACCGTCGGATTGATGAATCAAAGGCTCCAGACTAACATCAAACAGCCTCACCCTTTTCGCTTTACAGTCTTTTGTTTTAGTCATACACGGTGGGGCACTCTCTGGAACGGATGTGGCACAGGCGAGTGCTTCAGACGTTTAAAGATTCTTGACTCGGATTTGGTTGTTAGGGATTTGGTCCCTCGCCCCCCCTCCCGCGGAGGCCCGCTCTGTCTTTTCGGGCACCTCGAGCAGAACAGCACACAGCAGGAGGGAAAGCTGTTTAAAGTTTGTTTTTCGCTGTCACTATTTAGGCCACCTCTAAACCCATTTCCCTAATTTGCAGATCCTTCTGTCACAATAAGTGTCAGTCTGTGCCTATCAGACGATTATTCTTCAGGGGTTTCAGAGAATATCGCTGTCCTTTGAACTTTTTTGACATCTTGACATGTGGCTACCTCAAACTTCTACATATTTCATTTGGATTTTATGCAACACACCAACACAAAGTAGCGCGTTATTGCGGAGTGGAAGACAAATGACACATGGAAGCCGTTCAGAGTTGATGGGAGGATGGAGAGAGCTAAATGCAGGGCACCACTTGAAGAAAACCCGTTTGTGGCTACGAAATACTTGAGACTGGGCCAGAGGACCGCCCTCTAACAGGATAACAACTCCAACCCTACTGCTAGCGCAACTGTTTAGTTTAGGGTTGTCCAATTCCAGGTCTCAGTGGCTGTTGTGCTTCAGGTTTTAACGTGTCCCTGCTGCAGCATGTTCGAACCAAATGCTTAAAAACCTTCTCATGGGGCCATGAAGTCCATTACGAGCTTTATCATGAATGATTCATATCAACTCTTAGCTTTGATGTCCATATGCGTTGAACCAGAAAAAAACATCTGACACACGCAGGAGACTGGCTGACATTATTCACGTTTTCTGATATTTTAACAGAATATGTGAGGCAGGTTTTAGATTTTATATGTTAATGGTCAGAAACTGTAGAGGCAGAAGGCTAAACGTGTTCAAAAACTGATACCGCACGTCACCTTGAATCTGCCATTCCCACGGAAAATACACTATATTGCCAAAAGTATTTGCTCACCCATCAACATTATTAGATTCAGGTGTTCCAATCACTTCCATGGCCGCAGGTGTATACAATCAAGCACCTAGGCATGCAATACTGTTTCCACAAACATTTGTGAAAGAAAGGGTCGCTCTCAGGAGCTCGGTGATCTCCAGCGTGGGACTGTGATAGGATGCCACCTGTGCAACATTTCCAGCTGAGAAATTTCCCTCGCTCATAAATATTCCAGTCAACTGTCAGCTGTATTATAAGAAAATGGAAGGGAATGTTAGGGAACGACAGCAACTCAGCCACAAAGTTGTAGGCCACGTAAACTGATGTAGCGGGGTCGGCGGATGCTGAAGCGTATGGTGCAAAGGGGTCGGCAACTCTCTGCAGAGTCAGTCACTACACGCCTTCATACTTCCTGTGACCTTCAGATTAGCTCAGGAACAGCACAGAGAGCCTCATGGAATGGGTTTCCATAGCCGAGCAGCTGCATGCAAGCCATACATCAACCAGTGCAATGCAATGCGTCGGATGTAGTGGCGTAAAGCACACCGCCACTGGACTCCACTCTGGAGTGATTCATCACTCCACTCTGGAGTGATGAATCGCACGTCTCCATCTGGAAATCTGATGGACAAGTCTGGCTTTGGCGGTTGCCAGGAGAACGGTGCTTGTCTGATTGCATTGTGGCAAATGTAAAGTTTGGTGGAGGAGGGGTTATGGTATGTGGTTATTTTTCAGGAGCTGGGCTTGGCCCCTTAGTTCCAGTGAAAGGATCTCTGAATGTTTCAGCATACCAAGACATTTTGGTCAATTCCATGCTCCCAACTTTGAGGGAATAGTTTGGACCTGGTCCCTTCCTCTTCCAACATGTGGTCCATAAAGACATGGATGGCAGAGTCTGGTTGACTGGCCTGTTCAGAGTCCTGACCTCAACCCTGTTAGAACACCTTTGGGATGAATTAGGCTACGTTCACACTGCAGGTCTTAATTCTCAATTCCGACTTTTTTGTGAAATCGGATTTTTTTGCGTGTCCGTTCACATTTCCAAATATATGCGACTTGTATGTGATCTCCTGTGTGAACTGAATGCGTTCAACCGAAGTGTCCCGCATGCGCACTCGAGGACGAGATGACGTCACACGTAGCAAGCGTGCTCAGTGTTTGCGGAAGTAAACATGGATTACAATGCTGGCGCGCATTTTGCTGTCATTAATTTCTTTTCTAACCGGAGCTTTCTCTCCACTGAATGCTCTTTTCATTGTTGTCTGCTATGGGTGTCGTCTTTCTTTCCGCTACTGCATAGCAGGACGCAGAATAGTGACGTTTGTTGTGTATCGGTGACGTACAGGTCGGATAAATGCGACCCGGCCGTACAGACACAGGTCGCATTTGAAAAGATCAGATACGTATCGGATTCAGGACCACATATTCAAGCGACCTGGGTCGCATTTGATAAAATCCGATCTGTGTTGTTCAGATTGTCATAAAAAGATCAGATACAGGTCGCATATGGGCAAAAAAAATCGGAATTGGGTCACTTCAGGCTGCAGTGTGAACGTAGCCTTAGAGCAGAGACTGAGAGCCAGGCCTTCTCCTCCAACATCAGTGTGTGACCTCACAAATACGTCACTGGAAGAATGGTAAAAAAAATTCCCATAAACACAATCCTTAACCTTGTGGACAGCCTTCTCAGAAGAGCTGAAGCTGTTCTAGCTGCAAAGGGTGGACCGACGTCATATTGAACCCGTATGGATTAGGAACGGAATGTCACTTAAGCTCATGTGTGAGTCAAAGCAGGTGAGTGAATACTTTTGGGTATATAGTGTATGTGGTTGCAGCATTGTAGTGTGGGGATGTCTTTCCTCAGCGGAAACGGGGAATCTAATCACAGTTTATGTTTTCAGGATTTTTTTCTAAATATTTCTGATTGTTAGACCCGCCAAAACTCTCTGGTATCTGACCTGCTCCCTAGTTGGCGTGGATGTTCTGTGGGAATTTTTCACAAAAACAAACAACTGTGGTGGAGTTGGAGCTCATAAACAGGTTTAGATAAATTTTCCTAAACTTTATCCAAACACTGTGCTGCTTAGATCGGGGACAGAGTGGCCGGGAACAATGGATGTTTTTTTTTTTTTTATGGTCCAGTGTTAAATTATAAATGTAGATACATTTTGTACCTTTTAAATTCTGTTGCAGTTTCATTACCTCTCAACTTTTTACAGAACTATCTTCCTCCTTACTGATTGTTTTGGGACTGTGTGTGACAAGTTGTTATCATTCTTAGACATAAAATGCTGTGGACTCAATGCCCAATAATTCCATGTATAATGTATAAGTAATGTTTAATGTATAAAATCAGGAGATGTTTCCAAATGCCCATTTCCAAGCTGTGGCTGCCACTCAGACCTGATTAAATGGAGCGATTTCATCAACATGTGCTATGAACTGCCTCAGACATCTGGGTTTTTGTCTCAGATCTCCAGACCTCGCCTGAGACGGTCTAATTCTCGTGCCGTGTGACTGGCTTTACGGGATTTATATCGTCAACTTGCTAGATGCCAAAGCCAATGATAACTTGAAAACGCAATTGCAAAATTAATTTCAAACTGGCAGAGAAAAAAGATGGGATGAATGCCAAAATCCTGTTTTTTTCTGTTGCACCTGATATGAGCCCTTGTCGCTCTGCTTTCAAAGATAATGGAGGGCTAGTTGGTGTGTGTCTGTTTGATAAATAACAAAAGGCAAAAGCAGCTGTTCTCACCACCAGAAGCGTTGCACGTTTTAGTCTTGTTGCGAAAGCAAAATGCCAACACATTCTCATTCCGATGATTAGATTTGAGTTTGAGTTCTGTACTCCTTTCGGTTCCACTGATCCGTGCTTTTCTATGTGTTTGTTTTGAATCAGCTATTTCCTCGCGTGTTTCCTTTGTAGTACACTGCTGTGAAGAAAAAAAAAAAAGTATTTATTTGCCTGATACAGATTTAATATGGCTGGTCCCACTCACATGTTTCAGACCGTCAAACCAATTCTAGTAACGGACAAAGAGAACCCGAGGAAGTACAAAATCACAAATTGGCTTCATTACTGCTAACCTATAGAGTCAAGACAGAGTAAAAGCAGTGCAGCGTGCTGATCTAAAGAACCTCAGGCACAGATGAGAAGCGAGTTATTGAAACCTGCCTGTCTAAAATGGTTGCAAAGCCATTTATAAGGCTTTGTCCCTCCAGAGACCACAGTGAGAGTAATTAACCACAAATTAATTAAACGGTCGGGAACCAAAAAGACAGCGTGGACGATTCAGGTAGGAGGTCACAAAAAAAAAAGCCAAACTAAAGTCAGACACACTCAGACAGTGTTCATGATTCATCAATAAGAAAGAGGCTTAGCAATAATGGCCTCTCCTGCTGACTAAAAAGAACACGACAGTCTGTCTAACGCTTGCATTTGGGAGATTGGGGAGCACTTTACCCCTGAAAAAAGTATTATTCTGTTGAGAACTGCATTTTGTGTTTATATTTGTGTTTATTCCTCCAGTTTCTACAACTTTTTTAATCTTTCTCCTTTTTAAATAACTTGAACTTTCCTCCTGCTTTGGGTTTTACTCAGCTACGGCCAGGACAGTTTTTATTTCATACCGGCATGAAATTGAGATTTAATTCAGATCAGAAAACACTTTTTCCTTTTGAGACGGTGAATCAAATAAAATCGATCATTTGAACGCTAGTGGTCACAACAGAGAGGAGCTCAGCTGACACATTTTTCCACACCGGAGCTGAATCTCTCAAAATATTGTTTTGACCTGGAGAGAATATCAGTGCGACCAAACTCATTTTAGCTCCTGATGAAAATGTCCGGCGAGATGGCCGCTGGAAGCCGGAGGGTGCGGGCCGTATTTCATCGAGGACGTGCCGAAACTGCTGAGTCTTCGAAAAACCGAAGGTGAAAACAACAAGACGAACACTGCCACGCGTGACGGCCTGCGCTCAGCTTTTTCTGGGGGTTTGTTGGGATGCTGTGCGCCGGAGACGCAGAGGACTTTCTTACAGGCTGCTGCTGCGTCCCTCAGGGATGTGGCTCAGCTTTGAAATAGCTCCATGCAGCATTTTCACTATCATAAGGGAGGGTTGCGGCCAAGAAGGGAATTCAGTAATCTGATTTACTTTGTCAATGTTCGATAAACTACAAAGAATTATTTAGTTTGTAAAGGGAGATGTTCTGCTATCAGTTTTCAATAAGAATAAATTATTGATTGGATACATTTAATGTCTGTTGCATTATATATTAGTCAAGAGCTTTGACAGCCCTTTGATAAGCTGAGATCAGAAAAAAATGGGGCAGTCTCATATGGTTTCCTTTTCCCCCGTGAAGCGTTTGAAAGCAAAATGACAAGCTCGTCTTTTAGTTGACACGTATTTATCTTTTGAACCCCTTGCAAAGCCTCGGTTTCTGACCTGAAATGTATCCGACGTTTCAAATAGGTGGAAATAAACAGAAATGATTTCGGCAGAAGCTGAAAAGAACACGTTCGGATTTTGTTTCCCGAACAAAAGGTTGTGTTTGTGTGGGGGGAAATGGTGCAGCAATTTGGCTCTTACTTCCACAGTTTGAACAGATTTGTTGGCAGCTCTGGTTGAATACTTCCCACCCCGCCTCCGCTGAAGCTGCAGTTGATGTGAAATATCAAATAATTGGCGGCGGTGCCTTTGGGGAGAGCTTCGCCATTTAGTTTTCAGGTTGAGTGACCGTTTTTACTCCCGCTTGCTGCATTTTCGCAGACACTGGCGTGGAATGTCAGGAAGTTTTATGCTTATTTGAAAGAAACCGTTCAGCAGGATTATAAGCAGTTAATATATTACATGCAGTAGAAAGGTCTTTATCTTTTAATTTATTATGAATCCGGATCAGTTTCCACTGGCTCAAACTTTTGGTTAAACCAAGGGGGACTAGGACTAAAGTGGATTTCCACCATAATACAACAACTCCAATATCAAGAATGTCATAGTGGTTTTGTGGACAATATTTTAAGGACCTTAAGGCATTCTTAATGTTAACTTTGGACAGCAATTTACAAAAAAGGCTGATGGTTATTACACAGGAAATTGAGGTTGGAGGCAGTGCCCCACTGATGATCTTGCTGTGGGAAACGTTTGCTGAGAGCAGCACATATATAAATATATAAAAGCATAGACCTTTAAAAATCAATAAAATAGCAAAGCATTGTGATCTCATAGCACAAGATCTAGCAACAGTGAAACCCTACAGGAATTATCATTATGTCTGGTTAAGGTCTAAGTGATTATTATAGGCGTGCTTCAAGCTTGGCTCCCTGTATTGACTCCTTCACTTTTCCTTTAAAGTAAGAAATTAACTAGTTATGTTTCCCCATTGTGTTGACAAAGTTAATTAATAAACCTTTTGTCTGACTTGTACAGAAGAAGCCTCAATATATAAAAAATGCAGGCAGCCTTTTTTGGTATCCAGTGAAAAAGAGAAAGGGTGATAGAGTGACAGAAACATAGAGATGATGCTTACACACCGTGAGAAATGTTGAGTGGCTAATTATTAGCTGCTAACGAGGCTAAAATTGGCCTCTGCCTCACGGCTTCTTGTCTGTGCTAAACTGAAGAGATGTCATTGGAAATTCAAGTCTGGACTACATTTTAAGCCTCTACTTTGAAATCTAAAATATCTAGAGTGAAATATGTAGGTATTTAGAAGTGATCAATCGATTACTCTTCACTGAACAGTAATTCTTTGAGATTTATGAAACCTTTTTAGCATTGGAAGTACCTAAGAATCAAACAGCTTAAACCTAAAATCTTCTACACCACCTGGATCCTTTAAAACATAGTTTGAAATACATATAGCCTTTGTTTTTGAAAACAAAACCTGATTCTCATTTTCAAAATGCGTAACATTTCATGTTGTTGGCTTGAACTGGATGTATCATCACACCGAATTAACAGTGATCAAATTATTGAACAGAATAAAAAAGAATTGTCTGAAAATAAACTTTCTCCTAAGTAAAAAAATGTCAATGTTAACTTTATATATAGAACACTTGCAGCTGCACCAAAGTGCTGTAATCAACAAATCCACTTAAAGAAAAGAAAAGTAATTATATGACAACTTTCAGCAATTACAACATGTCACGAGGACTTAAAGGTTAGGAATAAAAATGGGTCTTAAGAAGCCCCTTAAATGATCTAAGCCTTGAAAACACCTGATATGAGAAGGCAAATTATTCCATAGGCTTGGAGCCACGGCAGAAAAAGGCACGGTCACCTATTCACTTGAGTCTGGATTGAGGAAAACACCTAATAAATTCAGATTATTTGACCTTAAAGATCTTGTTGGTGTATGGGGTTGCAACAGATGTTGCAAATAAGGTGTCATTTAAAGTTTTAAAAACTAGCCAAAACATTTTTAAATCATTTTGATAAGATACCGGAAGCCGAGACGCCAACACTGGTGATATGTGCTCTCCTTTTCAGTCCCAGCTAGAAGTCGGGCTGCTGCATTTTAGACCATCTGAAGGCAATGTAAGTCATGGTAATCTAAACCTTTATGTAGGGAATTGCAGTAATACAAACGAATTGTAATAAAAGCATGAACAATTTTTTCAAAATCCTTGTCCTGCAAATCCATGCTGGGATTGCGGACAATCCCAGCATGTATTTGCTTATGATAGGCCTTCTTACGTATAAAGCCAATGAGAGGAAACTATGTCACTTTTAGTGTGTTTGTTTAAAAGCTGGATTTTCTACAGAACAGTGTCTACTGCTAGAAAGACTCCTATGGAGTCATTTGCAGCTTTGGCCCAGCTGCTAGCGAGAGGCTGTTTGATGCTACAGTCCATTGATTTTGGGTTTTAGCTTTTTTTGTTTTCTATTTTGTACAAGATATATTTTCAACTGGGTGAAACCATTTGAAGTGAGTAATTATGTTTGGTGAGGTGGGCATATTGTCACACCCCTAGCACACACTTCAGCTGCTGTAATATATTTGCTTTTAACACAGCTTTACTTTTTTATCAATGACAGTTACCTTAATTGTATTGCTTTTTTTCCAGTTTGTGATGTAGGGATATCATTGATTGGCTCTTCAAAACAAACAAATGTTAGAAGCGGGAAATATGAAAAAATAAAAAGGATTGCTGTGCACGCCTTTAAATTAAAATGTCATCAAAGCGCTTTTTTCCCCCCAGCATTCAGTCTTCTTTGAGACCAATCAGTCGGCACCCCACGTCGTGATTTGAAAATATTTGCCTACACTGCCTTGCGAAAGGTCTCCAAATCTCTCATACTGTGCGGACATCTGTTGCCCACAGTTCTCTTCAGGGGAGATCGCGGTGATATCCTCTTCATTTTCAGCTTTCAGGTCAAAACTGACAGGTTTTTGGAACGGTTCGTAACTTTACCCAAACAGAACCTCAATTACATCAGAATAGGATTCAGGGAGTATTTATTGTCATTTCACACATGTTAAACCATGCGGTGGAACTACATTTCTTACCCTGGTCCTGGTAAAGCCCAGTAAAAATATAATTAAAAAGGCTATTACACTAACTAACAAGACAAATACAGAACCAAATCGTAAAAGGTAAAAAAAAAAACCTAAAATAAATAGAAGTCAACCCGGAGCCTGATGCTGCCTCTGCCATGCTTCTCTTTGAATAAAGTGTTGTACCAGATATTTA
Source organism: Fundulus heteroclitus (assembly GCF_011125445.2). Classification (NCBI taxonomy): domain Eukaryota; kingdom Metazoa; phylum Chordata; class Actinopteri; order Cyprinodontiformes; family Fundulidae; genus Fundulus; species Fundulus heteroclitus. The sequence goes on from NC_046378.1 coordinate 33,080,199, forward strand.
CAGTGCTGTTTGTGTGCTAAACATACCAGCTGGAATTATAGACCAAATCTTCACTTTCGGTTCCTTCAGGCAGAAACCTGTTCTTCCACAGGGTTTTGGGAGATTTTAAAAAGGTCTAGAGGTTTTCTTTGGAGGAAAATAGTCCTTTCTTTTAACTCTACTCCTCAGTTACAGACGAATGGAGAATGTGGGCCATTATTGTCACGTGTAATACAAAACCAGAAGCTGTTGGACATTTCTGAAGATCCTTGCTGTCAGCCTCTGGGGCGGCCTCCCTGATCAGTTCAAGTCTTGTATTCTCCTAAATCCTGGAGAAATGTCCAGTTTGTCTCACATTTTCTCCAGTTATAGGCAAAGCCCTGTTGTCTGTACAATGCTGTGTCTTTGTCCTGGCTGATAACTTTGTACAATGCAATCCTTTTGACTTTTGTTACCTCTCTGCAAACTATAGCTAAAGGTGCAAATGCTACTTGTTTAAAGTGAGTCTGATGCACTAGAATTGATGTCAGATGTGAGGCAAGAAGGCTAAAGGTTGGCAGGTTTTTGTAACTGCTTTTAGTTTTCTCCTAGTACATTTTTGTTTGTCCTCCCTTGAATTCTGAAACCACGTTATACGTGGGAAATGGTTTGAAATTGTTTATCGATGTCTCGGTGGACATTATTGCAGATGTTTACCCTTTTGAGACCCACTCTATTAAATGCCCAATGCAAACACGATGACATTTAAAGCTTCATAAAATATCCCTTTCGCATGAAATGTTGTGACATTTTTGAAACTGGAGTTGTTTTAAGACAGGGGAGGCATGCTGCTTTTGGTCCTCACGCGCTCTGGTTAGCTTCCGTCTGCAGAATTAGGAAATGAAGTTGCCAAAAGATTTAAATATGTGTTACTCGTAAACCAAAAAAAAAAAAAAAAAAAGCTGGAGCTGTCCCTTTAAAGATACATACTGTTCATATGCACAATGTAATATAGATGGTTGGTCACGCGCCATTGAGGCCACATGAAATTAACCTCCCCACGTCTGTTGGCACTCTCCTTGAGGCTCAGAGGATAGACCAAGGGCATGAGCACGAGTTATAGGTATAAAGACACGTCTATAAATTACAGATGGCCGGGCCTTTATTGGAACCATAATGTTACCGAGGGTTGTTTGGCTCCATCCCATATTGTCCTATGTCAGAGCCGTACCAGCGCAGCCAGGAGCTTTGTCCTTGTGTCAGCTTTGGGAGCCCTTGCCAGCTGGATCCCGCCCAGTCCCAGAATGTGTGCCTCCGCTCCCCTTCTCGCCGCACGCTCTCACTTTCGAGAGGTACAACAACATGAAATCGCATCCATATGAGGAAGCCTGCAGGACGGAGGAGCTCCTCTTTCCGTCTTGAGCGGTCTCTCCTGACAGTCTTTGTTTAACGGTGTCACATGACGGCACGTTTCCGGAGAGGTGGGTAAACATTTCCCAGATGCGCGTGTATTCCTTCCTCCGCACGGGCCCGCCACTTTGCCGGGGCTGACGATGATGAACTGCGTTGTCTTGTTTGTCACGTCGGGATCGCGTGCGAGCCGAGAAGATATCAGCAGCCCGTGTGTTTAAGCCACAACTTTATATATTTTTGGTTTATTTTTTTTTTATTTTTTTGCTGAGGATATGAGCTTTGTGTAATGGCGTTTAGGACACTCTCTCGCTCTTCATTGGGTACATTTCCGGCCTCTAATGGTTATAAAGTGGATCTCGCTTCCTCGGGGTTGATTGATCACCTAAAGTACAAACCACTCTTGCACTGTAATACGCTCATTCAGCCCAGCAGTCTTTTTTTTTATTTATTTATTTTTTTTTTTTCTGGACGTACAGTTCTCTCAAACCCCCACCGACTACGAGGATTTTTGAAGTCAGAGAGCCGTAAAAAGGCAGCCTGTGTGCCAGAGGCGCTCTGCTCTCCCCAGTGCTTCAGTCTATCCTCACTTTCTTTATAGATTCTCCTTTTCCTTTCTCTTTCTTTGCTTTCTTCTGTATCATTTCTAGCTCCCTCCCTCTTTAACTCTTGCTTCACCTTTCCCCCCTATTCTGCTTTCTGTCCACCCATCTTCTCTCCCTCTGCTCTATTCCTTCATCTCCTCCTTCCTCCCCGACTAGGTCGGTAAGCAGTGACCCGAGCAGCTGACCGCGGTTCAGACAGAAATGCCGAGAAAAAAAGATACAGGAAATAATCATGTTAAAATAACGAGTGAGACAGTAACAGAGAAAAGGGGGCCGAAAGCTCAGCATCAGCAGGGATTTAGTTTTGTCAGACAGGAAGTGTGTGGAACCAAAGGAGAGACAGAAGGGTTATTTCAGCAAACCCCTCTGTTAAGTCATTGTTTTCGCTGGGACAGCAGCAGGCGTGCTGCATATTGAGCTGTTTTTTTTTTTTTTCTGTCACTGGGTATAAAACTGTTCCAGAAAACGTGTCTGGTGTGTCTGCAGTCATGTCTGGCATCGCTGCAGCTGTAAAAACAGAGAGCGGGGGGGGGGGGGGGGGGGGGGGGGGAGCTTAACAGCAGAGGGGAATGAATTCAGGAAGCGTAGGAATTTGGTGGTGATTCAAGAATTATCTTGTAAATGGGTTGGTGTGTTCACAGAAAACAGCTTCTTATGAAAAATCAATAACCCAGAACATCTACTGGTGAATTGTAAGCACTCGGCTGCTCTCTTTCTCTCCCGTTTCTAATTAAATACCTTTGGGTTGTTGCTAAAGACGCACCAATCACAGCTTTTGTGCTGATTTCCAGACATTGATTTTTATTTTATGTTTTAAATTAGCTTTTAAAGCTCTGACCCGCTAGCAACCCACTGGCAATTTTCGTTGAACACACAATATTGAAATATCAACACACAGTTATTACTGCCAATGCATTTCACACACAAAAAAAAAAACATGTGAGCTGTTTTTAGGCCCAAAATTGAGATCTGATTTTTTTTATAACCTTATTAAAACCCTGCAGAAAACCCCCGGGTTCGGACCTGTGTCCCTGACATGAACTTATCAGCGTTCAGCGACCTTTGCTTTGTGTAAAGCTGTCTTTGTGTCAGAATTATGCTGCACAAAAAAAAAATAACCTCCCGAAATATTACAGACAGTGGCACGGTGGTGGGATCTGGGCTGAAAAGGTCTTTTCAGATATGCGCAGCTTTTCAACTGTGAGACTGTCGATCTGAGGACGTGGGTGGCGTTCCGTGAACGCGCAGAACTCGTCTGGTGTGTGTGTCTCTGTGAAAGAGCTTCAGTTTATACCTTGTAACGTTTCGCTATCACCGTTAAGGCAGCGCGTGAGAATGGAACGTTGTCACATTAAAGATAAGTCGTGGAACCCCTGCTTGTATTTTGTTCAGCACCAGCGGCACCTTTTTATCACAACACCTGAGCCAAGTAAATGACTAAAAAGCTCTGCTGAGGGTTGGAAACTGTGCTTTTTTGGGGGGGGGAAGGAGGAGGAGGAGGGGGGGTCTTTCTGAATCCAGGCAAAGTGGAAGAAAACAACAACGCATGGTGATTCAGACCATCATGCTCTTTACTATAAATGCATCTAAACCCTTGTGAGTAAAATCAGTGTCTTTGATAACAGTAAATGTTATGTAGGCTGAATTATTTGGGAAGCATATACATGTGCAGTTCCTTGTTAAAGGATTAATACCCTTTTAGCAGGATATAAAGCAATGCCCCAAGCTTTGAGCATCCTACTGTTCTGCCTGTCATCTGAAAAAAAGAAACAGTATGGCACAACTGCAAAACCACCATATTATGCCTGTCCACCTACGCTGATACCCCAGGAAATGAGTACATTAATCAGAGCTCCATGGGAAACATGGAGGAGCTGCAGAGATCCACTGCTAAAGTGTGTGTGTGTGTGTGTGTGTGTGTGGGGGGGGGGGGGGGGCTTGTAGGGGTCACAACAAACACATAGAAGGTCAGGTGAGACCAAAATGACATTTTTAGTCATTTAAAAGCATAAGTATTTGCGTAGAAGAATACCAACACTGTCCATCCCTCTGAATACATCATCCCCAACTTGGAACATGGTGTAGGCACCATCATGCTGTGGGGCTCCTGCAGGACATGGATTCTAAACATAAGAGTTTTAAAAGAAACGGTATTGATTGTCTTCTTTAATATCCTTGTTTTGATCTATCTATCACATGCATTACATTTAAATTTGTCTTAGTTTGTCAAAAAACAGTTTGTCAGCATGACAACTTTTGTGACAGCCACTCCAGTCCGCTGGCAATAAATATTTCACATCCACATTTTGAAGTAAATATCTATGTAACCAAACCCGGAGGACTTTGACATTACGTCTCACCTGTTTAGTCAGCTTTATAAAGCTGATAAGCCACTGATGCTATATTTTCCCCGTATAGAAAGCAGCTTTAGTCTGCTACCGCAGTGCTTTTACTAAAACTGCACTGTAGATTGGACTGCGGTCGTCTTCACATCCGTGTGTGCAATATTGCAATCGCAAAAGGAATGCTTGGATGCAATATTTTGTAGGTTATTATATTTCAAGCGAGAAAAGCCGCGGCTCTGCATATAGATAAGACATTTAGCCGACTGGATGAACTTTATCTAAGTGGCGAAGAAGATAAAACTCAGAGAGTTTTGGGGAGATTGTGTAACGGTAAAGAAAGAAAAATGAAAAAAAAATATGTCGGTTAATCATGATCAGTATCTTCGTCGTCATTTTGAGCAACAGTATTTCATTTAAATCCTTTCCGTAGATCATGGAGCCCTATCATTTGCTTACATTTTTAGACTGTAATGCTGGAAGTCTTAGAGTGTGCCTGTTAGCGCATGGTTTTTATCATTAAATACAGCAAAAATACAGAAATATGTTCAGAAATGCTGCTAGTTTTGCAGGTGAATCATGAAATAGAGTTTTACTTTAACGGTCAGGCCCTAACAAGTTAAGAGGTCAATCACAGATTGAATTTTAGTCCCTTAGGCCAAAGTGGTAACTTTGCACCACTACATATGTTTTGGTAATACTTTATTTTTTCTATTGTTGCATGTCAATATCCTCAAAATCTATTTGTGTGGGGATTTCTTTTTTTCTTTTCTTTTTTTTTTGTAGCCCTCTCTGGTTGAAGAGAAAACAAGAATAGGGACCAAAAGAGAGAGAAAAAAAAAATAGATGTTAACATGTCACATCCTGGCTACACACACACACCTGAAACGGCGAATATGGGCGCACGGATGAATCACCCGGCAGACAGATGCCTCGCAGATGGTGGAGGCTCCACGTCTCTGTATCAGAGGTGACACACATTGTGGAGGGCATGTTTGATGTCAGCGCCGGAGCCTGTGCCCACGGTGAGCAATACTTTAGTCACCCAGTAAAAAAACAAAAACAAGAACAAACTCCTTTCTGCGTGCGAACAAACGGAAGACCAGGAAGAAAACATACACCGCATGTTGTGTCCGATACCAGATAAAGAGGATAACGGAGGAGTCCAAGCGTTTGACCCCGCTAGACAGCGCTCGCTTGAGTCAGAGGCTGAATAAATGTATAAGTATAGATTGGCTCTAACTCCTGTGGGATAAAGTAGTTTGCTCAGTATTCATGGCCTGGTTTTACAGTCTCAGAGGCACCGTGCCTTTAACACTACAGTTAATTATCCCGTTCATCCTGGCGAGGGGAATGTGGGGTCAATACTTCTTTTGTGTTGCCCTCTGGTGGGTCAAATAGCAGAGCTGCGAGAAAGCAGAACTGGTGCTGGATATGTGGAGGCAGATTCACGACTTAAAAGGAAGCACAGTCCAGAGAGGACTCTATATTAGCAAGAGAAAATCCTCAGTAATTTCCCCTTTCTTTGTTGTCAAACCGCTGATACAAACATGTTTCCATGCCCTAAGAGGTAATGCGCCTACATATTGAAGAGAGAGTTTTTTTTTTCTCCCTTGTTATTTTCTTATTTTCTTGTTAATTCTCAGCTATATGAAGATGTAGAGTAGGATTCAGAGCCATCTCCGAACATCTAAATGAGTTTCCCATCATTTTATGGAGCATTAGATCAGTTTACTCCCCTGGGAAAGGTCACCCAGACAATCGGCGACATGCTGCCAGATGCCAACAACAGGTGAGGAAGGCGTAGAAAGCAGCTGCAGAACTGATCGGCGGGGGACGGGGGTCACCTGTGCCCAGGCGTTTGTCTGTCGGGAGTCCAGTCACGATCTGATGGAAGCAGCTGCGCTTGTGAAAGTTTTTTTTTTTTTTTTTTTTTTACCCTTTGAAGTGAGGATTGGTCATTTTTCTCGTACCTCTGAGTGTGTTTTCAATAGAGTCCATAAATATTCATTGGCTAACAAGACAGCGCAGCCCTGTCAGGATGGTGAAGAGTTCGTGAAATAAAAAGTTTAGACCATTTTTCATAACCCTTTGAACCGTTAATGTACAAGTATCTGTAATTATTATTCAGCTGGGAAACAAACAAGGCGGTCGGAGGGACAAATCTATAAAAATACAGAATTAACCCTGCAGCCCCAGATTCTTTTTGTTGAACCACCAGTTGATTTGATTCTTGTCTTTAGGGTTACTCTCTATTCTTTGTTCCCTGGCATCATTTTAGCTAAAGCCAAAGTTTGCGGATTATTAAGTTTTGACCTTAAACATTGAAGTGTGTTCCAGAAAGTTTCAGATAAAGAGGATGGAGACAGAGAAATCCAAATCAAAATGCAATCACCAGAAGCACATTTCAAATGAAAAGATCCAAAATATGTTATTGAATTGTATTTTGTTTCACATTTCTATAACATTTGGTTGTATTTCAGTTTAATTGTCCATAATACATATCACGGTAAAGGTGGAGAACATACTGAAATAATTTATTATGGTAAATTTTTTTCCCCCACATCACAAAAATCTGGTACTTTAAGGAGAATGCGTAGACTTTTTATATCCACTGTCGGTCTGCATGTGGCCGAGCGTATCAGTGACCTCTCTGCTGAGGCCGGCGTCTCCTTCTGTCTGCCCCCGAGAAATGTTGGGAATTTAGGATAAATATATTCCGCTCCTCGCCTCCGATCGCGACCGCAAAATTTAAAACGAGACATTTCAAATGAACATCCTTACATCTTGCTCAGCCTGTGATTTGAATGATAACAGAGTCAACAATTTCTTCTTCTTTTTTTCCCCCCACCCCTCTCTCGCATTACAAATTCAGCTCGTGTGAAGTAGAAATGACAGCTCCCCCGAGAGACAGTGTGACTGAGTTTGTTTGTCGAGTGATCAATACAAACGAGAATGCCTTTGAAATAGGTAAATGTACACTGTGTGTGTGTGTTTGTGTGTTTTTTAGTTAATTTTGCAGCTTCCAGGGGGAAAAAAAAAACGCACCAAGGGCCCTTTGGTAGATTGGAGTAATAAGCAAAATGTCATTTTCATCACTATCATAGAATGACAGCTTGCAAATGTGCTGCATGAAATTAGGTCTTGGGGAAGAAGAAAAAAAAAAGCGCGTGCCTCATTTTTTTTTTTCCTCTCATTTTTTTTTTTGAGGCCGGCATAAGCTGGTGAATAATCACCCCTTTGTGGCTTATGGCTATGTGGCGTAGACTCTGGGGATTGTTTACTGTTTGGGTAGAATTTAGTTGCGCTGTACTTCCCAGGGCTCTCGCTCTGGCTGGTCAGCAGCAGTCGGGTGGGCTTTCCTAATAGGGTCCTGTTTCCCACCGCAGCTTGGGGCGCAGACACAGAGGAGAACCTGGAGGAAGTGTCAAAGACGCAAGTCCCCGGAGTTTCCCTAATGGCTTGAGATCCGCTGCTCGAGATAAACAGGCTGAGCTACAAGTTGCCTTGAGATCTGGAGCCAACACGCCGGCGTTGTGTTAACAGTCCGCTCTGCTCCCCGAGTCTATTTCGGTCCTCCTCGGGCAGATTGTTTTCAGGCTTCAGCAGTCAAATGGCACCGTGCCGACTGCCCTTTAAGTGAACTTGAATAAGGGGAAAATATTTAGCAACAGCAGGAAAGAGTAAACAAGCCAGACACAAAAACGCTTCAAGTTGACTATGTGGTCTAGACTGTATTTTTTTTTTTCTAAGTCATGGTAAAATGATGCTAAATTAGCCATTCTACGTGGTTTATGTTAAGAAAACATAGGCCCCTAATAAAACTTACGTTTGTCTACAGTTATTGGGTGTCCATGTACACCAGGCATTCAAATTCCAGGAAATGTGTAAAAATAACTGTATTTTAATCAATTTTATTGCCTAAATTACTGTTTAATAAGTAACATAGAATAGTTTTCTTGCTCATTTAGCAGGCAAGGGATGCGAACATACTCTGAACTAAGAAAACCCAATGATGCTTCCGTCCTATTCAATAAATGAGAATATGGGTTCCATTGAGGCTCATTTGTTGGATTAAAATTAGCTTTTGAAAATAACAAATTGTAGGCAAGTACTAAACACACATTTCATTAAGCCCACATTTTTGTATTAAAACTTTATTATTTTGTTGGTGTGATGTAATATTCTTATTTTAAATGTCATGTTTTCATTATATCTAAGCAAAAAAAAACTCATTATTGAAAGAAATAAGGCCTTTAAACATCAGTATGTGAGTTAATAACCTATATAATGTATTTATCTTAGTTAATTGGGTTACTGAAACAAATGGACTTTTGATAATATTCAAATTTATTGAATATACATTATACATGTAGGCTAAACCTCATACACTCCCCCGGTTCATATTTGGTTAGCTGCTCCTTAGCAAGTTGCGCTTCGAATACACACTTTTGCTTCCATCAACAAGCTCCTGGCATGATTTAGGCTGCATGCTTGACTGCTCCCCTTGACAGAAGGGGTATGTTTCCGTTTATCTTTGATTTTATGTTGCATCAGGCATTCAAATTCTGATGAATTTTATTTTGTTGTTGTGTATTTTGCAAAGTACAGCGAGGCAGCCGTGTTATTATGAGAATTCTACTTTGAATTACTGATTCAGGCTCCAGACGGTCACAAAAACCTTGTAATAGACAGGCGAAAAAAAAAAAAAAAAATGATGAAATGATTTTGTAAAATTTCTAACACTGTGGAATTACTCTGAATATGTGGACATGAGTTAATCCATTTTGGATTTCCATCACAAAAAATAAACGTTACACCCTTTACAGTCACATTCACAATGAGAGAACGGGAAGGGGGGGGGGGGCTTTTAAAAAAAATGCAATATTAACAATACATATAGTGTAACTGGGTTACTACTTTGGCCTAAGTGACCTAATTAAAGCTGAGATCGATTTCCATTAAATGTGTGTTAATAGCTAACCTCTTGACTTATCAGGGCACTATCATTAATGCAAAAGTCTATCTTGTGCAACGCCTGCAAAACTAATGACAATACCAAACAAATTCCTGTCATATGTTGTGTCAAATGATAATAGGCATGTGCAAACTGGCTTACTGAACCAAAAAATAAATGCAAATTGAATTTTTTTCCAAAAATTAAGTGGGCCTAATTTATTGTGCAACTCTATAAAATTGATAAGAAAATTTTGAAAATAAATGTTTTATGGCGCATCAAACTAACCGGGCCAAGTCTGTTAAAGTACTGTAGGATAAGAAAGAGGACCCTAGATGTTCACCATGTGACATATAGAGGCTTGGTTGAATTTTGAGGCACTTGGTTCATAATAGGATCTTGTGTAAGCATAACATAAGGTTTCTGGAATGCAAAAAGAAAGCTTCTTCCCAGAGAGTCGGGGGAGGCTATAAACAGGACAGAGGGCTGCTCCCATTTTATTTGTATGTACTTATAAAGATTGGTGAGAGCCGGTGGCCAAATATAGAAAAAAGCACCCTATGTGGAAGAACTGTATATTGATACACAAACAGAGGCTATTAGAAAAAGAAATCCACATCGGATCTAAGACCAAAGTGTTGCTATGAGAAGTTGAGTCGGATGCGATTTAGAAATAGCTCCACGGTTGTTGGCAGACACTGATATCAGCCACGATACCTTATCTGTTTTTTCACCTGCTATAAGAGCAGAGAACATTAGGAAGACAGTCTGCGCTCCATGCCCACTCCGCCTACGCTGCTGCCACTTTCATCCCCTTTATTACCATTAGTCACATGCTCTCTCTGGAGTGTTCGTTTACTTCTTGCTTCACTCGTGTCTGGGCTCTTTCTGCTTCGGTGAAAAACAAAATGCGGCAGAAAACCGGAGCTAAGAGCCGAAGCTCCTCTCTCTTCCAGGGGGGAACGTGGGAACAAAGGTGCTGCTTGATCCACCAGAATGACTCTGCTCTCTGCTGTGTCTCTGGGTTTGAGCCATTGTGATTTCCATTGTGGTTCCCAGGCCTATCATAGTGGGCTCCCTGCACTGCCATGGCAACTTGGCTCCGGTTACATCCAAATATTGCGCAGAGTTTTCCTGGGTGTGATTTAGATTCATACGCGGTCTGAACCCGGGGCTTTTTAATCACATATTCCAGCTATTGCTCGAGCTGGGCCCACGAGTTTGATGTCTCACGCGGGAGATGGTGTGGATCAGTTGAAATGATTAAGTGGAAGTTATTTTCAGCTCTTATAGGGTTCGCCGGTGTAATGAAAACACCAATCTTTGCCGAGAAGCTCGAAGATAACGCAAACACTGACCGCCGCCATTCGTCTGCTCTGTGTTGGTTCTTTCACGGTGAATAAAGCCTCGCAGGATGAAGTAATCACAATCTGTTATTTTAGTCTTTTAGCGCATGAGCTATTTAGGTTTAGGCACCGCGTATTGATTTAAAAAAAAAAAAGGGAAAAAACATAAACCCTGGCTGTCACATAGTTCAAAAGGTGTTATTGAATAACTCTGAAACCTTGCGGGCAAATTGGGGAGGAAGCAGCAAGGTTATAACGGAGACCCATAAAGACGGCTGTGTCACCTGTGAAGGTTAAGCAGAATGTGGGATTTCCAATTATGGGGTGGTTATGTGTGGAGTCAGGTCTTTGAGAGCTTTAACGTATCGCTCCGTTAGCGGAGGTATCACTCACATCTCCTTATCTGCTGCACTACCAGCTAAGCCTTGATCATTACTGAATGTGTCTCTGTCATGACTGTCCCGATAGGCGTACTCTAATGCTGGTTCTTTGTTGGAAATCCCCCCAAGGCAAACTCCCCCTCCTTCCACTGTCAGCCTTCTTTTTCCCCCATTAAAGATGGACAACTAAAGACACGAGTAAGATTAAATGTGGCTTATTTATTATACAATGTGCATTTAAAACAGACCAGTAGGCCAGTATGAGATTATCAAGGTATTACAACCTTGAAAGCAAATATCACAGTTTTCTTCTATAGCAGATTTAAATCAGTTAAGTTCAGTTTATTTATGTAGCGCCAATTCACAACATTTAACACAATTTGTTTTGAGAAAAATGTATAACATGATCTCCTGCTTTTGCTCTAAGCCGAACAGCTTAGACTATTCCTACTGCTGCTGGAATAAAATAACATTTTGATTATTACAGTTATAATGGTATCGATTGCATTTGTTGTTATTTTGACTTGGATATATGGACTAAAGCTAAAATTTAGAATAAACACTGAAGTTAGTTGTAGTTTTCAAGTGCTTATGGAACTTTTTTGGCCTTTTTTTTTTTTGGTATTCTTCTCTTTTGAGTAACACCAGAAATATAAGAAGCAGAAATATTTACAAGTCATTTTTTTTTCCTAAGTCACATCTCATGTTTCATATCTCAAATAATGGAAGTTTCCCTTCTTACCGTAGATGCATGCCTTCTAGTGTTCTAAAACACAGAGTGATGGTTATGTTCTTAATTTAAACCATTTTCTATAAGACTAACTTAAGACAGGAACATTTAACATCTATATCTCTTTCACCATATCTAATTCAATAGCTAAACACCCATTATTAACGACTGTAGATTATCTTTAGATTGATAAACTGTAACAATTTCAACTGGAATTATGAATATGCATTTATCTTTAAGAAAAATTATAGCTATGGTTGCCATCAGTTAAAGTCAAATTTAAACAGGAAGCACTTTTATTTTGAAGAACTGACGGTGTTTTTAACGACATAGCTTAACAATCAGCAATATGACAGAACTTATTTTGTTTTAAAATGACCCGAAGCCATTCGATGCAGTCTTCCGTTACAGAGTAATAATTTTTATGGAGCTATGCCTTCCATGAACTGTTTTTTTATAAAACATCAGTAGCCCAAGGTGCACAGATGTCTGCATAATTAATAAATTAAATGCGTCTCTTACCAGAAAAGTATGCCTGTTTCATTCAGAGCTGCAGTCTCTGGCTTATTTACTGCAATGCCGTTAAATAAAACCAGACAAGCTAGCCGTTAAATTCTTTTGACGGCACAAACTCTTTAGAAACACCTCACAGAACCCACATGTGCTGTATGTGATGTTACTTTGATAAAATGGTCATTTCTATGTACGAGGACACGTACAAGGGGACAATATTGATCATTCATGTTACCAACTTACTTTTCCCCCTCATTACATAAGATAAAGATTGTTCATGAGATTTAATTCCAAAACCTCAAGTCCAGATTGAGTCTACAATCTTTCATGCAAGTCAAGCATGAAGTGTTTGGTTTGTTTGGCTTAAATGTGACTCCAAACTGCGTCTCAGACACAAACATTTTTGGGACTGGAAAAAATTCCAAACAATAAAAAGTGTCTTTCTCGTAACCGCGGGACAAGTGAAGCAATAGGAGCACAGCAACATGTGGGGGAGGGGCAGATATGCTGACTCCATGGGCATGCCAATACAGGCGGAGGAAACGACGCTCATTAAAAGGGCTTTTAAACATTGGAATGTTATGATGAAAGATTTTTGTGGTTTTGAAACCCTTCCTTTTTTAAACCTGGGAATACAAAGTGATTCTTTCAGGAATAAATTACACCTAATATAAAGGAGATTAAGTCGGTTCTCTTGTCTTCAAAACGGCCCACTAAATCAGCCACCGGCTGAACAGCTCCTACAAAGGGGAAAGCAGGTCAGAAGTCGGTGATAATTTTCCTAACGTCCCGGAATGTCTGCGACAACCGCTGGCTGAAAACATGAAATCCGTAAAAGCCACTCTGCTGAGCGCGTTTCTGACCGACCCTGATGCGCTCCGCCACCTGACATTTGAAGATAACCACCGAGACCGGGCCGGTGGCCAGAGCGTGGGCTTGAGTGCTCAGCCCCGTTCGTGACAGACGCCGAATGGCTCATCGTGTGCAAAAAGGGAGATAATGGAAGTGGAGAAGTCGCCGGCGTTAAGACAGTGCAGGCTGTCAGGCCAACAGGGAGCGGACAAAGTGTGTGTTTTACTGCGCCGATTGTCTGCTTCATATCTCTACCCGCATCTTTCTCTTTCAGTTGACAAACCAAGAAATATATTTTTCCTTAGTAATGCTGGCAGTGATGCTTATTGCAGATATGGATAAGTTTGACATAAGTCATTTTGTTATTTTTACTGAATCACCCAAAGGCAGGAGCGACAGGAAGGTGATTTTCAAAGATATCTGGTAAACTGACTCCAGTGGCACACACAAAATGTCAATAAAAACGGGGGGGGCTGGCCACCACGTGGTACACAGAGGTCCTGGAATACCACGCTGGGTTTTTGGAGAGTAATTGTCTGTCATTATCGCAGCATCGTGTCTTCCTGCCTTCATTGTGTCTGCAGCTCTGCGATAACTCAGAGTTTGCTCTCAGGCGTTGCAGTCGCATGCAGTTAGACATTATTTCTGTCAGTGGAAGGACCGCCTCACTCGCTGCTAACCTGTGCAGCGAACGTCATCCTATGAAGAACATCATCGCGAGTCGTGTTTCCTGTATAATTAAGTAAACTTTCTGATCAGACTGCACAGCATGAGCTGCACGTTCTCGTTACCTTCACTAGGCTCAGCAAACTGCATTGTTCTGAGAATCTTTGTTCACTCTGGATTTTTGCCTGATTAAATGTTCTGTCATAATTTCAAACAACGTGAAACAAACGCTAACAAGCACCTCTCAAAAGTGTTCACACCCCTTGAACTTCTTCTCATTCCGTCACTTCACAGCCACAAACCTTTTCACGGGGATATGTTTTTTATTGACAGACCAACAAAACGTAGCACACAACTGGAAGGAAAATGACAAGTTAATTATTATTAGTTTGCTAATAATACACTGAACAAAATAAAAAGTGCAGAGGAGCTAAACTTGACAGCTGTAATAAGTTTGGAAGTACAAATTGGCTTTATTTAAATATTTCATAATTTTTAATACATTGCTTGAATCCACACCACATTAAAACATATTTTACCAATAAGACCGTTATTAGAGGCTCTTAGTCAAAGGTGAGTGAGCGACTGAAGCTGTGTGTGACTCAGATTTGGGGAATTATTTTATTGCAGCAGTTTTTAGAGGAAAACAAAACTACTACATTAAAAAAAAATAAACAATTCATCCCGCTTTGTAATCCAGGGCGAGATACAATTGCAACGTGGAAACTGAGTGGAGTGGGTCTCCTCTCTGCTCTCTTTGCTATGACTCCAGGCGGGTTTTCAGGACGAGGAAGCTCTCGCTGCTGCCTCAAGGCAGTGACTGCAGAAAGATTGGTGCGTTCACAAAGTTGCCCATAACACCGAAAAAAGTCGCTAGATTTGTTGCTAGTCACTTTTTGAAAAAAAAGGGGTCTGAAAAGTCGCTAAATATAGCAGCAAAGACATAAAATTAGCAGCAGTGACCAGGCGCTTCCTCAGATTAGAAGTATTCCTGCCACTGGCCTTGCACTTAGGGTCACAAATATTGCAACGGTCTTAATTTGCGTTGCGTTTTGAAAAGTGGAACCATACTTTAGAGAGCTTTCTATTAGCCATGCTTGCAGATTTTTCCTTCCCTTCGAGTAATTTACCGCTTTGTGATCATCTATCGCACTTAAATCCCAATTGAATAATATTAAATCCCAATCGAATAAATTCAATTGGGATTTAATATTTGTGACTTTATTGTATCGAAATGTGATAAAGTTCAACGTGTGAATACTTTAGCGTAGCGCTGTAAATATTGAAAACGGTTGCTTAACATATGTGACCTGACACGTTGCTAAACTGTTTTATACAGTCCATAAACAGCACTGAAAATAAACATTTTTTTTATTTTTTTTATGTCTTTGAAGTTTCCAGCATGCTTATGACTGAGTGAAGTTTTAATGCACTTTTAAAATCTTAAATGTTGGGCTTAAAATATATGACTTAGCAAGGAAGGGGGAAAAAAAAACACAACTTGAAAAAAAAAAGTCAAAGGTTCTTAAGAAAATCTGACAGCTTATCGTTTTAAATGACTCTATATGCCTGAGTCTGGAGCTTTCATGTGCCTCTTTTAAAATTCACAACCCCTGCTGCTTTTTTTTAATTCACTTTTCCATAAAGAAAACATACGCCAAAGGAAGATGGTAAATATGTGGTCGCTGCTCATTCCGCGGCTTTGTTTCCTGTGCTCCAGAGATACTCGCTGTGAAAGACTTCAGAGGAGCTGAACACTTTTTTTTTTTTTCTTCTTTTCCCCGGCAGTTGTTGTTGGCCGGTTACTGGCAACCGGCGCGTGAAGATTTCCCCCGGCGGCACGCGGCGGGTTGGAAGAGACTCGTTTCGGCTGCGCTCACTCACCCATTGCAAACTTCAAACCGAGAATGGCGCAGGAGTTTTCCAATTGATTTCCGTGTGGTCACCGTGTCTTTTTCATTGCTGCAATGTGATCCCTGTCAGTAAAGCTGAAAGCAAAAAAAAACCCAGTGGAGGCACAAAGTAACCGGGCTTCTTTAAAAACTTGTGATTTTCTTTACAGAAGCAAAGTTTACTCTCCTGGGGTTTAACAAACTTGCTTTTTAGTTGCAACTGAAGAAACTTCAAAGAAAACAGGGAAAAGTGCCAGCGGTTTAAACATGTTTTTAAGGCTCGTTGTCACTAAAGTATAGCGTTCGCGCTGCCGTTGTTCCCACTCCTTGCTGATAGGCTCTCAGCAGGATACTGCGGAATTGGGAAGACACCTGTCCTGAGCCGCAGCGATCTGCAATCGCGATCAAAGCTTCAGATCTGTCAGCCGGAAGCCCGCTAGTGTCCTCGCTTTGAGCTTTTGTTGCTTTGAGCGGACTCCTCTCCTCTACTTAGCGCAGCCCTGTGGTTAGTCGATGGCCACTGTGGGAACAGTGTAGGGTGGAGACCAACACAAACAGGGCACCGGGCCCAGGCTTGTGACAGCTGCATCTGCAGGACCCATTGATCTGTGAAGAGAAATCTACAGCCTCTCCTCAGCTGCCAGCAGAGCACTATTTGACACCTTAGGAGCAAGGAGCGAGTGTTCTCCCCCTTTGGCGGTTCCATTCTCTCTGACTCCCCGGACGTCGCGATCTGCATTCCTCACGTGCAGCATTTTGTTAATTCCTTTTTTTCTGCCGCCCGTCTATTGACCTTCCCTTTCTGAGCTTGAAATGCACCAAACGATTGATCCCACGCTGTGGGTCGTGCAAATTAACGCGGCAAACTCACACGTTGCCTAAACGTATTATCCTCCGACATCCTCCCCTGTCTCAGCCCCGTGCGATAATTATCCCTTTGCTAGACCTTGATCTTGAGAAGCAACGCCTAACCAAGGGCGGCGTGTCACGTGGCAGAGCAGGGCTGTGATTCATTGGCATGTATATGGTCGGCTGTATATCTTCAGGGGAAGAGTAATAGGTGGAGGTAGTAAAATGAACATGGTGAAAATGGGCTGAGGGCCGTTAATGTGGCGCGCTCGCTGATGATATGAAACACCAGGGAATAGGATCCTGTTTTATTATTCACTAATGTATTGAACTGTACAAATGACAAGCTTGAGGCGTCCCATAGGACTAAGTTGATTTGTAATCATATATCAATATCTAAACCATTTTCTTGTTCTAAACCAGGTTTTTTTTTTATACTCATTTTTACTTCAGCCACCAACCATTGTCATAGAGAAAAAGCAAATTTAATTAAATCTTTTGACACTTTGTTAACAGTTGCCTTTCTCAAAGACACAATTTCTTCCTAATTTCTTGAGTCGTATCTGGTAAACAAAAACAAAAAACAACAAAAAAAAAACAGTAAAATAAAGAGTTCAGCCTTGTCAGGCTTTCTTTTTTCCAAATATCACATCATTTGGAAATAGCCTTTTAGAAATAAACATTTGGAGATAGAAATTTGCCAATATCAATTCATAGTCCTTCAAAACTTGAAAGTAGAGTAAAATATCACTATATTTTATCAATATTACATGGCCTACATCAATATTGCAACTGCATAGCCCTTACCAGAGTTTCTCCTGAGCGGCTCCAATATGCATCTCCAATATGGGGTTTGCTAGATTAAGAGAGAGAATGTCAACATGTAACCTCAAGCGCACGGAGTTATAAATATAAATATATATATATATATTTATATATATATATATATATATATATATATATATATATATATATATATATATATATATATATATTTTATGCAGAGTAGTTAGCAAAATTTAAAACCCAATTTGAGAAGTTTAGTTTCTAGCAAAGATTACTTGGAGGCCTCACTAGAGGAGAGGATGAATAATACATTTTGTGGCATCCCTGAATTGTTTTTGTAAAGCTAGCAGCTCAGGTGGTATTGTTTTTTTTCCCCTCTCTCTTTCTACTCTTAATTCATATACCAACAACTTTCAGCAGACAGCATTTTTTTTATAGATGGAGTCCAAAGCTATTGAATTAATTTCAAGATTAGACCAAATTAGGTTTACCATTTTCACTCAGAAATTTAATTTTTCATGGTTCAACATGTAAAAACAGAAATAAGTTAGAAAAGTCAAATGAAAAGTTGAAATTTGGAAAACGTTTGTCCTACTTTATCTGTCAGACAAAAAGTGCAATACAAACTGAACTTGCTGCAATTGTGGTAGAAAGTAGAATAAATCAAAGGAATGCACTGCTATTACCTTGTGCTGCCTATGATACCCTCGTCACGGATCACATTAATTAGAAAATCACCACCGGCCTTAAGACTCCAAACCAGTTCAGTTGGGTGTCATGCCTTTCCACAGTCCACGTTCCATCCTCAGAGGTAAAAGTTAATGATTTATTCTCATTTTGCTTCTGGTTGTAGAGGGAGTCCTTGAAAGTTTCTTCACCCCACATCCCCTTTGAGAAGTTTATAATGAAGCATAAGTAAATGTGCTTGAACAACTTATTTGTCTGTTGTGGCTCATATTTATCTAATTTATAATAATAAGTACCAATAAACGCAGCCCAAGTACCACCAATGGTTCTTGTATCACACTTTAAGAACCACAGGTTTTAAACATGCAGTAGCTAAATAAATTTCTGGAGTTTCATGTCAGTTCTTTAACAGATTATTTCCTCAACTTCTTTAAAATATATTTTTTGTGAATGCTCTTCCTCTAGAAGATGTTTTTTTGTTTGTTTGTTTTTTTAGGTCTGACACTTCTTTTGTCTTCCGCTTTTTAAACACAGACCACCTTTCCAAAGACTGGATATAGCTGAAGTGTAAAGGGAAAAAAAAAGAAAATATCCAAAAAATTATTCTCTGTTGAAAGAAACAAAAACCAAATATCTTTAGCACAGTACTGTACACGCACATGCAGCGGAGATCGTTTAAATTGCACAAAGTAATGTCTGCAGGTCATGCATGCATGATAAATGTTTGATTCTTTGCTTTTTTTTTTATACAAGCCACCACTTGACCAAGCTTTTTCATCTTAATCTTTAATATCAGCAAATAACATAGTTGTGAAACTTTAGAAACACAGAATCAAAGGGCGAACACCCAGTTTAGGGGACACGCTGGAGAACAACCCACTCTCTCCATCATCCAATTGCTTTTTGCCGTGGAATGTCAACTGTAATCCAGACCTAATCTACCAGCCTGATAGTGGGGTACCTACAGGGAGTCCAGGGCCCTATAGACCCATTGCCACTGCCTCATTTGTCTTTAAGACAGGCTGAGACCAGCTCCACGTCTGTCCTGCTGTGCTTGCATATGCAGAGTTATGAGAGGATGCTGAACCCGAAGCTGTCATCCAGCCACCAGTGGCTTGTCTCTTTCCCAGCACACTCTTGGTGAGCATGGAAAACAATATAAGTGAAGATGGCCCTTTCCCCCCCGACGGCCTCCCCGGAGGCAGCAAGCAGGCGTGACCCTGCTCACACACTGAGGTGACAATGAGCAAATAGCCCGGGAAGCCTCGCTGACGGGGGCTGTTTGTGCAGCTTCCTGTTATCATGTCTGCCACCGGTTTGTTTTGAAAGCTGGTCACACATTGCACACATTTGGTGAAACCACATTTTATTGATTGATTTATTTACCGAGTTTGTTTGATAGGGACAGATAGGCAATAACACAGGCACACTGAGAAAGCAGCTGTCCCGTGCATCCATCGTGGCATTTATGGCATGCGTTAATTTGCAGCATTTGTGCCTAGATGAGCTTTTATTAAACACTATATCTAAACTACTGTGGTAAACTGAATGATAAATGTTCTCCTTTTGTGCATTTCAGTCGTAGCTTGGGCGCTTACAGCAAACAAATCAGTCCTGTATGTATGCAGACTCACGCAGAAGACGGAGAAGCTGTTAAAGATGCTCCCCATCGCCCTGTTTGTTCTTCACAGTGCAAAGAGTTTAGGACAAATTACTGTTTGAAAGACATTGATTTGCTTGTGCAGCGCGCTCACTGGACTTCAAAATTACATGAGATCCCAAGGGAAGCAGTTAATACTTTAAACATTGTTTTCGAATATTGCAACGAAGCAGTCCATTGGAATTAACCTACATTTTCCTAACTCTTCTAAACTCTGTGTCGGACGTGCACATCAAAGGTGGCGTGAGTCCAAATGAACTGGTTGTAAATGTACGGCACTTGAAACGTCCCTATTAAACACCGTGTTGTATCCAAGCTGATATTGCAACAGCCTCTTTAATCTAATATACTGTGCATCTTCAGTTTTAAGGATAATACAAGGCACTGTTACCGGTGTCAAAGTATCCCACGGCTTTAAAACGTATAATTGCAAAACTGCAATGAATAAATAAAAATACCGCCACACGATAGTCTGGAGTGACCACTTAAATCTAGCTGTGAGAAGCATACGTATAATGAAGATTTCTCTTCCCCTGCTTGTTTCTGCTCATTGCCAGTCAGCTGGTTGAATGAAGGCTACTACTGTTCCCCCGTTCATAAAAAAGATACAAATACTTGTGATAGTGAAAAACATAAAATGTAGAAACTCAAAGGAATGCCATCCATCAGGTTTATAATGGAAACACCATTTTGAAACTGCAGTTTGGAAGCTATGAGTGGCAGATCTGTTAAGCAGCCAGCTACGGGCTTGTTGGTTGAGCCCAAAAATGACCCAGTTAACACCTGCTGGTTTTACTTGTGTTACCCTGAAAAGATCAGAATGGCAAAAGCTTCAATATTGTGTGCACTAATCACATCAAAGCTCGTAAATTAACCAGTATTTCATTCTTTTTTTTTTTTTTCAAATCTACATACCAAATCAAAACACCAATACATAAATGCCACACAACATTTTTTTTTTTAAAATACACTTGTAAAATTATGAATAAAGTACTATTTTTGTAAGAACTCTTCCAAAAAAGTCTCCACTTTGGGAACCATCTAGCTGATGGGAGGAGACATTAAATGATACTGGTTTTATGGGAATGAGACAAAACTACGTTTTAGCAATATTCTTGAGAAAAAAAATAACATCCTCTCTTTTTGGTTTTCATATTTACACTAAAAGTTTAAAATGATCTGTAATCTGCAATGGATAATTCAATGCAGGTTTGACTAATCTGCATATTGTCATTTCTAGGCTTGTCTAATTTGAAAGTGCTTACTAATAGTTTGTATCTTGTCCATAATTCTGATTTCTTTTTCTGTACCAAGTGCACAATACTACAATACAAATTACTTGAAAGTTGTAGTGACTCTTGTTTGGTTTGAGAAGAAGTCTTTATCAATGATGTCAAATGCTGGCACTTTAGAGGAGCTATTAGAAATATTGACACTTGGTGGTTGTCAGGTTCAAACACCTAAAACATTCATTTAACAAACACAAGGAGGAGAGTCACATGAAATACACTTTAATATCTAAAACCTTAAAACTTCTTAATAGTAAAGAGTAAATACATATGATAATTGCAA
This sequence comes from Fundulus heteroclitus, assembly GCF_011125445.2. Classification (NCBI taxonomy): domain Eukaryota; kingdom Metazoa; phylum Chordata; class Actinopteri; order Cyprinodontiformes; family Fundulidae; genus Fundulus; species Fundulus heteroclitus. Next base: position 33,101,404 of record NC_046378.1, read on the forward strand.
TGAACATAGTAAATAACATAAACATATGGAGAAAAACGTGACTAAGACATTGTCAATGGAGAGGACTGATTGTTTAGAAGGAATGTTCCTTCCATCCTGGGTGAGAAATAAAAATTATTTAGGTTGATTTTAATGTAAATATCTTACTTATAGCTCCTTTAATATCCCATTCCAAGATATCTAGTAACATATCTAAGATAACTGTAATGATCAATTTACTATATTATTTTAAGAGCAGTAAGAATACATAATTTTTCTTACTGGTTGTGAGAAAAAGAAAAAAAAACATAACATGCATTTATATTTCATTTTCAACTGTAGAGTTTCCTTAAGATTATGATGCCTCAAAAATCTCAGACCAGCCCATGTCTGTATTTTTTTTCTAAATCTAAAAACAATTACCCAGTACCGCATAGTAATATTGTGTCCCATTTTCCAAAGAAAATAATATGAGATAGTCTCACCCAATATTTTATTCTTATATCATTCTCACTTTCTGTAGAGAGAAAAAATGTAAGTCCTACCACACTGCTAAAGACATACAATCAGTGGTGAGTTGTTTTCTCTGGCAAGTACTCTCTGATAGTCTTTTATTCGTGGTCAAATTAATGAGATGTCCCCAGCAAGGAGGCAGAGCTCTGTGTTTGCTCCATTCTGGTGGAAGTCTAACTAAATTTGATCGTCTCGGCTAAAAGGAAGCCTGTTTCAGCCAGATCCAGATGATGACTTTTAACAGACATTACCCCGTGTTAGCTCTTTTATTTTTAATAATCCGAACATTAACTAATGAAATAAGGCATTTGTGATGGTAGCTCATCTCTGGACGTTTCCACCCTTCATCTCTCCATTTTTTTCTGCTCTAGCACGCTAAGTAAAGAATACATTAGAGAGTAATGAAATAAGAGCATTTACAGAAAGATTTAAACTAAGTGTCAGTCATGGGTGGAAGATCACATTACCAGTTGTCCGTCGCAATGACTTTCACTCCCATCAAGAGGTGTTATGATGCCCTGTAAAATGTAGTTACAGAGGAAATGGGTTCATGTCTGGCCAGCTGAAGTGAACGAAACTTGTTTTTTAGAGATGCATCCATCAGACGTTTGTGGCTGAGTTGACATCCTTAGCTTTTGCAATGCCTAGAAGCTTTCCAGTTTTAGCTGATTCCCCTTTCTCTTTGACAAACTTAGAAAACATAAGAACATTAATCAAAACCATAATTAGAAACAGTAGTTACATTATGCCACTATATGAATGAGCAGGATTAAAAAAACAATATAATTATTGAATTATGAATGAGTGCGGTAAAGTACAGTTTGTGAAGTTAGTGTAGAGAAACTGAAGTCTCAGTGTGTATTTAAAGAGAATTTAAGTTCTTACATTGAATCTGAGGTTTCACGAAAGCTGCGACTATTTCCGACTCCACCATATTCCATAAAAGACAGGATGAAAGCTCAAAAGGATAGAACAGAGCAACTAAGCTGTACTTCGTTCAATTCTCATCTGTTGAAAGTCTTGTTTTCTCTCGCCTTCTCCCAGAATAAACCAATTTTTTTTTTTTGATATGCACAAAATAGTTTTCTTGTAAAAACACCTTACATTATTGTGGCTTTTCCAACTTTATTTTTAAACACTTTACTAAAAATGTAACTTCGACTCACCCTCTCCCCTTGCCCTCCATCTAAACATGGTTAAAATGTAGTTAAAAATGTTAAAGATGAGAATATGTCCACATAAAGACATCTATTGATGTATAAATGTAGCTGAAAAACGTTTATGGTCGATCAAATTGGCTAATCAAGCTTAGCTTTTAATATCTTTGTTTTGGGCAAACTTGGAGAGGACCTATATGGCTTGAAAAAGACATTTCAATAGTTTTCTGCTCTAAATAAAGACAATAATTGGCCAATCTTAAAGAAGCATTAAAACGTGTCTATATACGTCTAGTCATTGGACTAGAGTCTTCTTCCTTCAGTAACAGCATCCATAAATAAAAGTGTTATTAGTTGTGTTTTATGCACATTTTGAACTATTGCATTAGAAAAGGTTGATGGAAACGGCAACATTCAAATTAACTTACTAATTTTCTCATAAAAGTTTTTATACACACTTGAGGTGGTTTTAGACTTCTTCAATTAGCTCTAAATCTACTAAAAAGGGGATGGAAACACTTTTGTCAAATAAGTTCAGACCTCACATGACTGATGAGTTGTTTCTGCTGCTGGCGTCCTTCCAGATGTTCCCATAACACGCGGAAACAGGGCTGGAAGGAACAGGTACGTGTGAGACCACCAAAGACACTCAACCATTTCTTGATCTTCTCCATGAAAAAAATATAAATTGTAACGCATTGATTAAAACTTCCCTCCGTCACTGATTTGTTGTCTGTGCTAGTTGCCAACGTCTACTTCCTGTTTATTACAGAGTAACGTCAACGTATGACAACATTACGCATTGGGTCGTCTGGTTAATTCGCTACAAACCAGTAGATGGAAACGTCTGATTTGCTTCCCTATTCTTTTTTTTTTTGCAACATTTTAAAAGTTTGCTTGAAATTGGCATGAGAACTGGATGGAAACATGACCATTGTCTGGGCAACATTGCATCCTTTATAGTGATGCATTCAGTGACCAGAACAGGATCAGATTTTCCAGTTTCAGACCATTTGACGATTCCTCATTACAGCTTTGTTTATTTTATTGTTCTTTTCCTTGAAAGCAGGACCTTTGTCTTAAAACATTTTTTTTTTTTAAATCAAAATTTTACCTTTACTGTCAAGTGAACCTAAATGGGAGAAATCGACACCTTCTCTTGTTGCCTTTTTCGGTAAAAAAAAAATAAAAATTTCAAAACCATCTGCACATATTTTTGCTCTATGCAAAACAAGGATTCAGCCTTTAATTCAAAGGGTAAAAAAAAAAAAAGGTATTTAATATGCTTCCTTCTTATTCCAAACGTCAGCTTCCTTACCTCTGCTGTTTTCCACTCACTTTCAGGGACTGCTGAAGGTTGATGGGATCTGAGGATGGGGGAAGGGAAGGGGCTCTGGAGGCCGCCTGTGGAATCTTTACATACCACTAGAGAAAGTGGGAGGGATTTTTTTTTTTTCATTTTTACTCTCTCCTCCCCATTTCCTCCCAGCTAGCATCATAAACTGTGCAGCAGCTGGTGTCAGAAAGACATAGAGAGAAGAGCGAAGCCCTCCTATCTTGCGCACCGTCTTCTTTAAATAAAAGCCAGCAAGCGGTAAAAGATGAGGGGGGGAGGAGAAGGGGATGTTTTATACTAAAGAACGGAGGATGTGGCACCCATCCCCACAGCAAATCTCCAGATGGAGCAACTCTAAATCAAGTTTTTCCCCGCTATAAATACAACGCACAACAAGCCGACATGTGAGATAATAAGCAGCAGCATATGCTGTGGTCGACCACCATGGATAGAAAGGGGTGCTGTTTTTCATGCTTTGGATTTCTCCTCCTAAGTCATCCATGAAGGCGTGTAGTTTAGCACAGAGCACAGCCGAAACAGCCCCGGCAGCAGGAGACGCCATCAGGCTGGGAGCTGTATTTCCATGCTTTTTTTTTTTTTTATTGTGGAAAAACAGTTTATTCCCAATGAAAAATTAACTCAGGTGATAAAACGCACCATCCCGCTTTATGGTCCGATATTACAACAGGCTCGGTGCTTAATTACGTTCCAGTTAAATGTTTAATAGGAGGAAAAGTAAAGTCAAAAGCAGCTTGTTTACAATAGCTTTTGTCGTTCCTGAGGTTTGTGTTGCAGGCGTTGCTTTGTTTGCACACAATCATCAATTAAGCCATCAGTACGAAGAAACGGTAAAAAAAAAAAAAGAAAGACGTATTATGGATGAGCTGCGTTCCAGAGGGAAACTGTGTCAAATTCATCACCGCCCCGTGTTAACACGTTTATCGCTGGCACATTACACATTTTAATCTGTCGCAGATGTCAGGGGTGGTGCTGCCTCTCCATCACACCGTCCTCACACCGTAAGAGCTCATCGGAGGATGTAATCTGGGCAGGCTGAATTAATTAGAAAGTCCCAATTTGTTACAGATCTTTTTACATCAGTTTGATTTTTTCTTTTCCTTTTACCATCGAAAGATAGATAGCTGCTGGTGTGCTGTCTGGAAAAGTCTTGCACATATTTATTTCTATTTTTTTGTCAGGTTCGTTTAAGTATGGATAAAAACATTAATAAAATGGACTCTGGTACAAAAAAAACTACTAAAATTGAAGTCTGGAGAAGTATAAAAGTCTGACATAAGGAGCGTAGGAACCCTGTGTTAAATGTCTATAAAAGCTGTGGTAAAACGGTTCCGCCCGGTCAGCTTCCAGTTGACAGTTGTTTATTCAGGGCAAGAAGTTTAATTATGGAGTCCAAATCATCTTTATGTCTTTACATTATAAAACATATTCCACATTCCTGTCTGGCCAGCAGGGTGGAGTTAATCTATTTGCAGAGTTTCCTCTCAAAGTTGGTTCCACACTTCCTTCCACAAACTGGCTCTATTGTTACACCAGTGGTGCAAAAAATGAGACTCAACGCATTTCCCAAAATAAAGCAAAGAGGGGGGGAAAATGGTGTTAACTGGGGCAAAGAGTAGATGCAAGAGAATCTGTTGTATTCCCCAGGTAGCATGTAAAAGTTCCAGCCCAACTTTTGTCATTATGCACCGAGCAAAAATAGTGCAGCAGTACGCCTTGTAATTTCTGGATCTTGGAAGAAACGGTCTGCTTCCATTGCCAAGCCTCAGCTCTCACCCAGTGTGCTCAGTGCGGCCTGGCAAGAATTTCAACCACGCTGTGCTGTAGTTGACAGACAGTACTCCCTTTCACTCATGTGCTGTATATCACTTTCAAGGCTCCCCGCACTTGACTGGAAGAAGTCTACATTCACTCAGCTGACATTATGCTTTACATCAGATGGTCAGCTTCGCTTTAAACAGGAGGACACGTGCAGCCTAAGACTGATATTTCGAGCAGCTATATATATTAAAAATCCGACTTGATTTTTTTCATGTAGTCTTAAAAAATATAAACAACCTTTTCGTTATTTCATCTGTGCTGCTCCCTGCGGTTTATTGATCGCTTTGCCAGGTGTCGGCTGTCTGTTTGAAATCCATATATAACACATGTGGTGACTTCTGATACGTTTAGATGAACTTTTGCCTTGTGAAAGACAAAATGTCTCTAACACTGGTTCTCGCACTAGTTGGAGCAAAGCAAACACTCACTTGTCATCCCTTTTCAACACTGAAGTATACTTTTGTGGGGGTATTCTGTACAGCATGTCAATATCTCATCAAAGGCGATATGTTGGTAAATAGGTGTTTTTATAGATGTTTCATTCTGGGTTAAAAGCATGCATTTTATAAGCCCTGCACAATCAACACCACTCTCCCAGGTGCAATATGGAGGTGTGCACCATTCTCCATTGTCCACCATTACAACAAGGATTTACTACATTAAACTTAAAACGTCAACCATCTTATAATTTCTTCTTAATTATTCTTTAACATCTTTTATCAGCAATTACAGTATTTTCTGGACCATAAGGCGCACCGGATTATAAGGCGGATTAAATATTCTTACTAAGTGTGTAGTATCACTGCGCCCCTCCGCGTACACAGCTCTCCCTTGAAAGGGAGAGTTATCTGTCTCTGTTGGGAGGACAGAGTAGTTGGACTACACTGCCCTGTTTCTAACATAAGGCCAAAATAAATCCTTGGGACTAAAGTCTCCAAATTTAGTCCTAAGGAGCCACTTGCCTGGAACCTTTAGATGCATCCTTATTTCAAAAGACCTGAATGAAATAACTGAATTATTTCCTCAGCGTGTCATACAGTCATAAGGAGGCCTGATAATAGTGTATTGGAACAGGGGTGCATCTAAATAGTGGTTTTCAACGCTGGAGCCGTAAACCCGTTTTCTAAAGAATGTGGACCCTTAGCTTTATTCTTAGATTTCCAAAAGGGAGAAAACATTTACAAATCCAGCAGGTTCCATGCAAAATAGAGACTGAAAGCTCAAAACAATGAAAAAGAAAAACTTTCCTGAAGTATATGGATTTTAAACAGACAGCCAACAACTGGCAATCAATAAACCAGGAAGATGGAGGTAGAAGCAGGGGAGAAAACACAGACAGGTCAGGGATAAAGTTGTTGAGAAATCAATCAATCAATCAAACTATCTATCTATCTATCTATCTATCTATCTATCTATCTATCTATCTATCTATATATATATATATATATATATATATATATATATATATATATATATATATATATATATATATATGCCAGAATTGACAAAGACTCCTGGATATCTGTTGAAACGTTTTGAGAAAGAACTGAAGGAAAGTCCGGTTGCCTCTAATTTAACCCTGTTTGTTTTTGCTGAACTCCATTTAGCCTTCCTGTTGTCTGCTAAAAGTGTCTTTCTCTCTTGCGCGGCTTGACTGAACAGCAGATATGTACATGTCGTAGAAAGAAGGAAATCTTTTATTTTGTCATTGGAGTTGTCCATTTCAACGAAATCTGTCTTCTGCATTTAACCTGTTCCTTAGAGAACGGGTTGCTCCTCAGGGAGCTGCCCAGGCTAAGGGCCTTGCTCAGTGACCCATAGTGACCCAGTCTGCGGGGTTCGCACTGGGTACCTGCAACCTTCTCTGAACGCAGGCTCACTGCTCTAACCCCCAGGCCACCTTTCCACGTTGTACAGTTTCCTTTCTAGAAGCTTCTCACATACCTGTGACTAATTTTAACACCTCACTGAAACAGAAACTAACATCTTCCTCCCTCTGTAAATGGAGCCAAACTGAAGAGAGGTGCTGTCGATGACCTGGGTGAACTGAGTGGGACGTTTTCATTGATGGGAAAAAGATTGGATTTTTGAGTCCCCAGCTAGCCAGTCACCATCAGGGCTGAGCATAAAATGGACCAAAACAAGCCAGTTTCTTGGTACATTTTTAAGATGGATAGCAGGACGTTAACCGTTGGCAGCATTAGTACTTCTAGCTTCAGATAAATTCAGATTTTTAAAGGGATGTGAATGTGTTTTGATGCAGGACAACTCAATCAGTGGCCATAAAATGTGTGAAAATGTGAGATTGCTGACAAAGCAGGAAATCGACTAAAGGAGTAGGTAAAAGAAATAAATAGATAAGTTTGATATCATAGTGTTTATTTTAACCTAGCAGTGTTATTTGTGCAATTTCTTTATAATGCGGATGATGTGTCATTGGAACACTTTTCTGTGGCATTTTTAGCAGCAGGGGTAGCCACAGTTGCAGGTTTTTGGTGTGATGGCATTTTTACATAAACGTCTCCTTGACTGACCTGGTTTTATTGCGATTCCAACTGTTTTGCAAGTTACCAAAGCCGCTCATTCAGACATAACATTGACAGCATTGAGCAAGCACAGTGCCTAAAGAAAAAAAAAATCACTTTCCGTTGATTGAATGTCTTGTTAGATGCAAGTATTTCCGAAGAGATCATTACCTTGCAGCCTGTCGGGTTTCCAGACGTTGATTAGATTCACCAGCTGTTGTTCAGTGTTTCTACTTAGGTTTTTGTCATTTTCATTGGTATGTCACACATGAAATCTGGAAATGACACTATATTCCCTGAAGAAAACAACTAGGACATAGATCTTGCCTTACAGAGCTGCGCCTGCCTCGTTGGCCTCGCCATATGGCGTTGCTGGAGGAGCCCGGACCCAGAGAGGATGCACCCGTATGGTATCAGGAAATAAACATGCACAGCAGTGTAGCAAACCACAACAGGAGGGACAGAACAGTCTCCTTTCTGTAGCCTACCTAAGAAAAGAAATATAAGAGCTTGCAGAGCGATGGCATATGAAAGTGTAAATGGGAGGGTAAAAGGGCAACGATGGTCTTCAAGTTAATTTATTAGGTTCCAAAAAGATGATTTCTTTGCTCTTTCAGAACCAGTGTCTTTTTATGCATCTTTGCTTCCTCTTTCATTCAAGTATCTGATCAAATCTCTGTCCTCTAAGGCACTTCTCCCTGAATTCAGCCCCTACAATGGTCTCGCCAGTGAAACTGCAGGTTCAAAACCAGTCATTTATCGTTTTAAATCCATATCTTCTCTTGTCTCTTTGCCACTCTTTAAAAGACTCGCTCCGGAGCGTTGCTGAGAAGATTGTAGAGGCATCGAAAAGCCAGCCAGGAGTCCGTTGGTAGCAGGCAGTGGGTGGTCGAGTAGGTGTGGGAGTGCGGCTCTCCTGTGTTATGAGTGACCTTTTTGTAACGTCTCAAAGGATTTCAGTGCCATCTGTGCCCTCCGGGTTCCTCTAATCCCATTGCAGCTACTCTCAGCAGAAATGGCTACCTTTAAACCGTTGCAATATGGCCCCTCGTCTTAGTCACAGTTGTAGGAACACACAGATTGCTTTGTTGCAGTTCCTGTCCAGATACATGTCACAAATCAACCGTGGTACAATTTTTTTATATATATATATATATATATATATATATATATATATAATAGCTATATCTTGCTTTCTGCTTTTTTGTAATCTGTCTGTGTATTTCCTCAAGATACAAAAAACAAAAAAACAAAATTGAAACAATACTCATCTGAAAATGGAAAGAGCATGGCACAACTGCATACCTACCAAGACATGGCCGTCCACCTGGACTGAAAGGCTGGGCAAAAATTGCATTGATTAGAGAAGCCCACGGTAGATCTGGAGGAGCTGCAGAGATGCACCACTCGGGTGGGAGAATCTGTCATCAGAAGGACTACAATATAAAGGAGGGGTGACAAAAAAAAGGCATTGATGGAAAAAAATAAATAAAATGAACTACAATCTAAAGCCCAATATGTGGGGATACACTTAATATGCACGTCACCCTAAACACCCAACACGCACAGTCAAACATGCTGGTGTTAGCGGCATCCTGTGGGAATTCTGTTTTCAACAGGGATAGAGAAGCTGGCCGGAGTTGCTTCAAAGATGTTTGATGCTAAACAGAGGGGACTAATGGATGACTACATATTAGAAGCTGCAAAACACTTGAGGCTGGAACAGAGGCTCACCTTTTAGCACAAAAATGCTCCTAAATGTACAGCCAGATCCACATCAGCATAATTTAAATGATAGCAAATTTGGCACAAACCGCTATTTACTAATGATCTCCATCAACCTGTTTGAACTCGAGCTTCTTTTCTTTCTTTTTTAATTTCTTTTTTTTTACAAAGAAGAATGAGCAAACATGTTAGTCCCTATATGTGCAAAGCTGGTATAGAGATAGTATAAAAGACATGCAGCAAAACGTGGTTCTGCAGGGTTCCCAGGTGGTTGACTGATGTGATTATTCACTACTTTGAAGTATGTTCTACCTGGAAGTTTGTGGTTGTAATGTTTATAAGTACTTCTTGCAGGACGCTATGAAACTAAAATAAAAGATCATAAAACAACTTGGAAAAAAAGAACTCTTTTACCTCATTTTTTTGTTTTTACACCTGAACCTAAGTGGGCTGCATCTATGTTCTTAATGTATCAGTTTGACTCAGTCTCAGAATATTTTCTTACCCAGCACAGAATCTTCTTTATTCCTTTTATTCCCTCTCAACCCCATAGGTTTACCTTTGAAGTGCTGCCTTCTTCCTAAATGAAAGTGCTCTGCCTAGGTAAGACTCTGTAGAGCTGTTCAGTTGATGCTTCTGCCCTTCGCTGGCTTTGAAGGCAAAAGCAGGGAAAGGGACCTTTGGAGACAAAACGCTCTGCTGCTCGCTGAGAGGGAGCCTATTTTAGCTTTTGGCTCCATGACAGAAACTGTGCAAGATACAGAAAGGAATTTCAAGCATGCACTTAACAAAGAGGGGCACATTTATGAATTAATTCTCACACGTGAACCGACGCCCTGACACGAGCTCGCTTCTTTTCACACTTTGGCTCCACCAACAAAGTCCGCATTAGTCTTGATGCCTGTGATCACTCCTTGGCATCCTCCGTCTGCGGTAACTTAATTTTCACTCTTGTCATAACAAACTCCGACGCCACGCAGTGAGTCAAAAAGCCTTTAACAACTTCTTTTGTTTGACACTTGCCTCAGCAGCTTAGTTTCCCGTCAGCCATGCTTCCACTGCTGCGGGCTTTTCGCTTCTCTTTTTTTGCCACCGCCGTTCTCCTCATTTTCCCCTATCTGGAAAAACCCAGTTCTCATGCCCTGACTGCGTGTTTCCCTCCTCTTGGTGAGTGAAAGACAGGATCAAAGAACTTCTTCCCTACTGTGGAAAAAAAAAAAAAAATTATATGACACAGATTTCTCTCTCGTGGTGTGCTCACTTTCCCGCTCGTTACGTCTTATATTTATTAGTTCAACGGGGAAGATTGTGAGATTGCTTCAGGTTTCATAACCTTAATTGCAGGCGTCAACCTAAAAAAAAATGAAGTTGATGTGAAATACGGGGGGGAAAAAAGGCATTAAAAAGCAATACTGGGAAGAGTTCGAGCTTCTATTTGATAATTCTCCCATAATTCAAAATATTTAGCTCAGAGATAGGGAGGCAATGAAAAAGAGATGCAGTATATCAAACAGATAGCAGCAGGGGCAAGGAGGGGGACACATAAGACTGACAGTCCAGCAGCGTGGGGAGAGCAAAGCAAAACTTTACTGGATTCTTGCAGCGTGGCTGCATGCCTGTGATTTATTATTGCAAAGCTCTCATGCGCGACAGGGTTTTTGGTGTTTTTTTTCTTTTTTTTTCTTTTTATTAATCTGGCTGAAATGTGTGAGTGCTTCCCAGAGGAATGATTCATCGCCAGGTTGCTGGGATGCATCCAAAAGCTCCCCAACAACCCTCCCTCTCCTTTCCCTCCCGGACGCGTGAAGCGCTTGAGCGGCTGAAATAGTTTACCTGCTGTCCTCCTCCCTTCGTTCGTCCTCCCCTCGTTCGTCTCAACATTGATTTTAATTGTCGGAGAAATGGCGGCTTGAGGGCTGGGTGCTCTGCAGGTAGAAACGTCTGATCTCATTTGTACACCAAATAAAACATAGAAGGGGGAAAAAAAAAAATAAAAAACTCACCCCTGGGTGATGAATTGTGAGTGATTGCCCTCAGAAGTGAAACTCGCGCTCAGATCCATGCATGCCGGCAGAAAACCCCACCCCTGTCCCCCCAAACGGCCGTGTGTCTAATCATCAGATCAGTAGCAGAGTAAGGACAGGGTGACCTTCAGTTTTGGGGGAAGGGATGTCTCCCCCCCCACCCACCCACCCACCCTCTCTCCGTCTTTGTAGAGACTTATGCTTGGGGGATGAACTCCACCTCCTCTCCATCAAAAATTCCCGCGTTCCCAGACATCAGCGATTGTGTCTAAATGAATTCACAGAATACTAATCAGGCTGTCTAAGTCCAAGGGGTGGGGCACTGCTCGACAAAGACAATGCCCTGTATAAATATGCAGAGGAATGTAGTGTTCTCCTTCCATAATCACGTTGAAATTCATTTACAAGAAAGAAATAATACAGTGCGCCGCTAAAGGTTTCATACCCTGAAAACATGTTCATATTTCTTGATTATACAACCACAATAAAGTATTAATATGTCGATATTAATACTTTACTGAGATTCTGTATGATAGATCAACACAAAGTGCTACTATACTGTGAAGCAGGACAATTAGAAGTTGTTTCCCAACTAGATTTGCTAGATCCAAATGTATTCAGCTCCCCTGACTCAGTGCTTTAAGAACCATCTTTAAGTGCAATCACAGCTGCGGGTCCTTTGGGGTAACTCTCTAGCAGCTTTGCTTTTTTGCATAGAAGCTGGAGAGCTTCTGTAAACGACAGTTGTCAAAACTAGCTACACATTTTTAATAGGATTTAGGTCTAGGCTTTGACTGGACCATTCTAACACAGCAATGTCCTTTGATCTGAACCATTCCTGTGAAGCTGTGGTTGTTTTAGGGCTGTTGCCCTGCTGGATGGTGAACCTCTTCTCACAAGCCTTTTGCAGCATGTGTGAGGTTTATTGCCACCGTTCCCCTGCAGTTAACTCCATCCATCTTCCCATCATCTCTGACCTGCTAAACAAAAGCATCCCAGCCTGATGCCACCAGCGGCATCTTTCACACTGTGGATGTGGTGTTCAGAGTGTTGGTCCTCCACTGCATATAATGTTTTGTCAGTATTTTGAAGTTCAAATCTGTTCTTCGCTAACCAGAGCACCTTCTCCCACATGTTTGCTTTGCCCCTTGTGGTAAACTACATATGGCAAGTTTGGGACTTCTTGAGGATTTCTTTGGCCGTGTTCTTGCCACCCTTCCAGAAAGACACGACTTGAAGAGAGCCCAAAAATATCAACTGAGAGAGCTTAGATGGGATGTGCACTTGTGCCGATTGATTATGCCAACAGATTGTCCTACCTGAGCAGTCGATCCCTGCAGCTCCTCCAGTGGTATTGTGGACCTTTTGACTGCTTTGATGAGAAATGCCCTCCTTGCTCTTGCTTTGTAGAAATGTAGTTGTGCCATACATACAAATCACATACAAATCAGGTATTGTATGAAATATTTATTTATATAAATATATATATATATTTCTGATTAAAGATATATATATATATATATATATATATATATATATATATATATATATATATATATATAGATAGATAGATAGATAGATAGATAGATAGATAGATAGATAGATAGATAGATAGATAGATAGATAGATAGATAGATAGATTTCTCCACAGCTTTATCCCTGACCTGTCTGTGTTTCCTCTCCTCTTCCTTCCTCCATCTTCCTGGTCCTGTTTCTTTCCTAATGTTCTCTAACAAACCACACTGACCCAAACAGACCTCTAGTTGACTCTATTTACTAGTAACTGTAGGTGATTTCCCAAGGGATTTGGTCTGGCTGGATTTTATTCGGCAGTATCAGAGTAAAGCGGGGCAATCATAAATCAGCGTCAGGCTTTTAAAACGGAATGAAAACCATCGATAATTTTTTTTTCCACTTCAAAAGCAGGTGATAATTTTGCAATAATTTTACAATCCCAATGAAATAAATTGACGTGTGTGGCTGTGACGTGGTGAAATGCGACCCTGTGTGGTGGAACACAGATCGTCACCACTCGCATCACTACGTTTGGTTTATTTTTTGCTGTCCTGCTTCGTTTCCTGGTCAGCTCATGTTTGCCTCATTACGGCCTGGTGACAGTTCCCTTTTGATTTAGGCTTTTGTCTCGGGGATACCCTGCAATTGTTTCGTCCTCGCTGACTTCAAACCTCTCCAGTTGTGCTTGGATGTATCTTGCTGCCGAGACCCTGTTAATATAAATCTTTCAGCACCACTGACCGGAGTCCTATATCCTGTAGCATTAATCAACACTCACCAGACCCCTAATCTTTTATCCAAGTCCTGTTAGCCCCATGGACAAACACTTTATGGCTCAATCAATCACACAGACTAGCTCTGAAATGTCCAGTGGTACATTCTCGACAGCCGTTGGCAGGCTATTTAGTCGCTGTGAGACTGCCATAACCGAGGTGCAGTAATCAACATTCATGGCGGAAGAAAAGAAAGAAAAAAATAAAAATCATGCCTGAAAATCTGCAGTTGGGATATGCAAGGCGGTTGATCTTGGGTGGTTAAGCCACGGAGCAATCAGCATACAAATTGATTCAATCAAGAGGAGGTTTTAGAAATGCCTTCATTCAGCAGTGAACAACAATCTTTGTGGACATTGCAGACAACCCTTCTGCCTCATCTGCCAGATTCCTATAATAACGAAGAAGTTAATTTCGGTGTGAAATTAAACAGTTTATCCCACAGAGCTGATGTTAAACACATCATCAGTGCAGCAGAGCCATATTGTTTCTCTCACTTTAAGCTATAGCGAGAGACGCTCATGTTCATGAATACTGATGGAAGTTTATAATGAGACTTTATAAAGCTCTGTTGCCTCTGTAATATAAGTCGAAGTTAGGGCGTTACTTGTATAATTGAGGGAGATCGCAGATAATTTTAATCTTAGTAGGAGACGTGGTTGTAATTTACCCCTTCGCTGCGAGACGTCTGATTAAAGAGATTTTTTAAAAAAAAAGATCCTGACGCCCAAAGATGTAACCCAGGTTTAAAATATGTGATATTTTTCCCGCACTGAAAACACTTTAACTGGTTTGGAGTGACTAAAAGTTGTTGGTTTTCACCACAAACTTTCTGGCACATGATTTCAATAGAGCAGTGTTTGTTAATCAGAAACAAAATCCTGCAAATCAGACGACTTAAATAGTAGAAAACAGAATTAGCTCTTCAGGAAATTGGTAAAAAAAAAAAATAGCATGTCGAAACTAATCTTTCCATTTAGTGAGTCTGTTCATTCTTTAGAAACAGAATACGCAGTTTTCCAATCACATTCAGTCCACAAACCGCATGATCTGCTAAATTTTCTTCTTTCACCTCTTATGTTGTAGTCTTTGTCTTAATACACAAAAAAGAAACCTGCCTAGTTATTTAATAAAGTTAACCAGAATAGGAAATTTAATTGTTTTTCAAGGCTTTTTCTTGTTCACCAAATATGATTGAATATATGACAGAACAAATTATCCCGGGATAGCTTACGATAGTCAGATTTACGTTTGTTTTTAAAGTTTTATAAAGGTCCATCTTTTCAAATGATATTTCCAGCTTTCTTGTCATCTAAAGGATGATATTGTGGCTCAGATGGTTGAAGCTTGGAGTTAATTGAGGGTCAAAGGGACAGTGATCCCAAACACACTTCAAAGCATGAAAGATGTCTAACATAAAGCTTCTGGAATGGCGTTCCAAAAACCCTGACCGCAACCCTAGTCACGGTTTGTGGGCTACAGAGATTGGACTTTTTCCAACTTAATCAGCCCTAACTGTTCCCTGACTGGTCTCAAAATGAGAAATTTTTTTTTAAGCTATCATTTATATAGTCTCGGTCTATAGTCATGATTATGACAGCATTCTTTGTCTTGGAAGCTAATTTTACTGTCATCGACATGTACAAAAATGAACTCAGAGAAAGCACAGAGAGGTAGGCAAAAGTGAAATTTTAAGCCTGCCTGTTGTTAATTTCAGCGCGAGAGGGAGAGATTTTAGCAGGTAAAAAGAGGGTTGTCAAAAATACAGAAAATATCCAAGTCCTGCTGGGAAATAAAATCAGCATCTCCGTAAAGCTTGTCAGCAAAGGGACACATAAAGTGTGTGAAGTGTCAGAGACTTTTTCCTTCCACACAACTTTGCTTTGCTAAAGGACTTTTAACAGGCAGCTTCTTTTGCAGTGATTGTGTGATTTGATAGCATAAAAGGGTCTTAAATAAATGGTCTTATCATGATGCTAGGATGTTTGTGTTAATTAGTCAATCCCACTCACCCGTGTTAAGCATTTTCAATTTACTGGTTTTTGTTCCTCTGGTTTTTCGTCGTCCTGTTTTCGTACTCTGGTCTTGGACTTAGTTTTGGTTCCCTTTTGTGTATTCGGTGAGTTGGCTCCATTAAATATTATTGTTTTCAGCATGCGCCTGCTGTCGTCTTGTTGCTTCACCGCAAAACACAACAGGTCTTAGCTTTATAAAAAAACAAATGTTGAAAGAAATAAGTATTTTTTTGATATTAATGTTTTAAATAAGAGTTTTATTTTCATTTTGTGTACTAAATGGAACTTTCTATGACTTACTGAGCTTCATGAGATGTAACTGAACAAAATAACAAGGATAAAGCACCAATTGAATAAGACAGTAAAAAAACATTAGTTACTTTCACTGCCTTAGAAAGTAAATTAGGCAGTAGAAATCCTGACAGGAATAATTTCAAAACTCCTCCTAAATTTGAAATCTTTTCATCTCTTCTTTTTTACTTTGAACCATTTTTTTATTTTTTTCAAAAATATAATATCAGAGGGGCTTAGAAAAATATCGATTTTCTTTCATTCTTTTGCCTGTGCTCTAAACTGCGGATCATGTGATCAGGTGCCTCCTAAGGCATGAAAGCCTTCTGCATGATTGAATCCATGTGTTTGTGTGGGAGTAAATGTGTTTTGGTCTCTTTTTTTTTTTTTTTTTTTGCAAAGCTAAATAAAAAAAGAAAGAAACTTGTCCAGAGCTCATTCCCATTAAAAGTTTCAGTTTCATTGAAAAAAACATTGCGCTGAAGAACGGCTCCTCTGTTCATTATGCATTACATCATAGCTAGTCACATTTTCCTATAACAGACGAGGGAGCATTAAAAAGGAAAAACAGGGATTCATTTCACATAGTTGCGGGTGTGTTTCCTGCATTTTCTGTAATAGCTTGATGCAACAGCTTCATCAGTACGCCACCTGCAAGTACTTAAGTTGAGTGTTCCCATCCAGCTTGTCTGATTTCCATAAATGTTACAGTCTCACTTTGGATAAACACTCATATGGAGAAGCGTTTTAAAGCAAGAATGAAGACATTATATTTGGCTTTCAGCAGGATATGACACTTCTTTGAAAAAAAGAAATGCCTCCAGGTTCTATATGGTTCATCAGGCTGCATCGTGAGGCACTTTTTATCAATGCATCAAAGAAAACAGCGGCATGTCTCGGTTTGTTCTTGACTAGATTGGAGCAATTGCATAGAAAATAAAAAGCTCAGTCAAGAAGATCTATTCAGGTTTTACGATTTTGGCACACTTAGATGTTTCATATCAAACTAATTTAAATGTCAGCCCAAGATAAATTCAAAGAGTAACAGCAGTTTTCAAACAATAGTTTCATTAGTTAAAGTTTCATTACAAAGTCAATTAAACAAATTCATTAATTAATTAATTTGACTTTGTGTCTTGAGATGACGTGTTGTGAATTGGCGGTATATAAATACAATTTAATTAAAAATTGAATTGAAAGCAAACCATCTATCCACACCAACCTGTTACATGTTAAAACGTAATTGTTTCCCCTTTCAAACCGTGAAGGAACGGTGATTAACCCCATCTTGTTCAGTAGGACTTGTTTTGACAACATAAAGTTAAAAGATGTCAAAATGCGGCATATCATCCAGTCTCATGAGAAACACAGTTAATGAAATCTGTCTTTGAAGGGTTAAACAGCCAATTATAAGGCTTTGGGACTCACGGTGAACCACGGTTATAGAGTAATTATCCACCAATGGAGGAAACACTGAACTGTGGTGAACCTTCAGGAGTAGCTGACCTAGCACCATTACTCCAAGATTCATCCAGGAGGTCACAAAAGAATATATAAAGCACTGTGCAAGCCTCTTTAGCCTGGTTAAGAGTGAGCGTTCACAGCTGAAGAACTGGATATTGGCGGAAAATGATCGGCAAGACACTGCGAAGAAAATATTCTGTCGGTTGACGAGACAACTTTAGGACTTTTTGGGAGGTGGGTTTCCAGTTTCATCTGCCGTAAAACTAACAGCAGCTTGGAAAAAGAAAACAGACTTCACAGTCAGACATGTTACTTTCCTGCTTCAGGAACTAATTGTTGAAACCATTCATTCTGTTCTGTGCCGGAAAATCCTGATCTCAGGACGCTCGGGTTACGCAGCAGAACAACGAGACGAAGCGAGCCAGTGAGCCCACAGCTGAATGGCTCCAAAAAAAAAAAAATGAAAGTTGTGGTTCTGGAGCGTCCTAGTCCAAGTTTAGACTTTAAATGCCAGTGAAATCCCACGCAGTGCCTTTAAGCAAGCGGCTCATGTTCAGAACCCCTCCAGTGTGGTTGAATTAAAAAAATTCTGCAAAGAAGAGCAGGCCAAAGTTTCTCCACAGAGATGGAAAAGACTCACCGGCAGTCAATACAAACACTTGATGGCAACTTGCTGCTAATCATAAATCAATGAGAGTTTAGGTTTAGGGAGCAGTTACTGGGGGAGTTTGTATAGCTTGTTTCCCTTAACAAATAGAATCATAATTTGAAAACTGCTTTTTTTTTTATTGGCTCAGGTTAACTTTGCGCGATAATAAAATGATTTTGACGATCTGGAACATTTACTAACTGTGAGAGAAAGAGCAAATAACTCTTTTCATAGTCCTGTAAGCCTTCCCGAGCAGGCTTTAGTTTCTCCAGCAACGTTTTCCCTCCCTCGGTTTACCTCCGCGCAGGGCTAAATAAACAGAATGATAATGACAAAGCATATGAAGTAGAGCTGGTAGCCTTTCTTGACATCTGTTTATTTTCAATCTACGGAATCACTGAAGCAGAAATAACTTTTTATCCTTGAGCGGACGGGATAAACCAGATATTATGATATGATTATAGGATCACTATTGCAATTCAGTGCCATACAAAATGCCCCGCACGCCCTGATCTCCATCTCCCCCTCCCGTTGCCCTATTGTTCAGCCCGCAGATTACTTGACATGTTATATATTGTGCTCTCATTTCTGCCGCTTTTTTTTTTTTTTTTCTTTCTTAGGGACTCTCAAATGTCACGATAAGAGCGTGTAATGAAAGAGGAGCTACTTGAGCTTCTGTGTAACCTTTTTCTGTCAATGCAGAAGCGATAACTCATAAATGGTTATTTCTTCTGCATAAAACATGAAGGGCCTGACAAAAAAAAAAAAAAGTCACAAACTGAGGTACCCTTTTTGGATCGCAATTGCAGACATAGCTGTCAATGGAATGTGAATACAAATCCCCCCAATATTAAAACCTATTTACCCTTAAAACATAACATTTTAGATCTATCGTTTTTGGTTTAGTTTCATTGTATTAAAAGTTATTTTCTTTGTATTTTTTGGTGATTTTCTTTTGTCATAAGGCTGCACACAAGTGGTGCATTACTGTAAGTTGGCAGGAAAAGCATGATTTTCAAAATTACACATTTCATCTATTCTTTGCAGGAGCAACTACCGCTGCACTGACAGCTGCGACTGGGTCCATCCCAAACTTTCTGCACGCCCCAAACACTATGTTGATTCCAGGATTGCTCTCCTTTTAGCTCCAACTTTCTTTCCATCAACCCAATTTAAAAAAGCATCCTCACAGCATCATGCGGCCACCACCGAGGTTCAGATTGGAGACGGTGTGTTCAGGGTGATCTGTGATTTTAGTTCCACCCCATGATGCTTTGCATGTCGGCCATAGATGCACTTTATGTTCTCATCTGACCAGGGCACATTTTTGCACATGTTTACTGTGTTGCCTTCAGGGCTTGTGGCTCACTGCAAATTAAGGCTTTGTTTCAATGTGCCTTGTTATGAAGCTGGAAGCTTTATGATCTAAATTTATGATGAAATTAAAGCCACACGTACTGTAGGTGATCTGTTTAGTAATTTGGTGGACTTATTTAGGTGGCAGTTGTTTACGCTGGACTTATTTTGATGTATCAGAATGAACGGAGGCTGAATACAAATTCATACCACACTTGTTTAAGTTTTTGTTTGCAAAAAAATGAAAACTATGTATCAGTTTCTTTCTACGTGAAAATGTGTGTTGCTCCATACCACGAAATCCCCCAAAAGCCATTAATGTTTGTGATTGTAATGGGACAAAAAGGGGAAAAGCAGTTTAAATTGTTTTGCAAAGCGGCTTATTCTAAAAATCAATGTGGGAATGTTTTCGCTACTATTTGGAGACTTTAGAGTGCGCCCATGACCTGTTGAGATCTCTACTCTTCCTGAATGGTTTTTACATCACGCCCACACATTGAAATCCAGGCTCTATGAGTGACCTGCTAGTTTAGTGAATTTTAGATTTTTTTCTTTTTTTTGGAGGAGGGTAAGGATGCTTATACACAATCTAGCTGGATTCCCCCAAGGGGAGTGAGCTGGCTGGCGTGTGTGTCCCAGAAGCAGGCATGAAAGCAGCAGGGTGGGACTTTAAACACAGGCTGTGAAGTACTTAGTCCACTTGGCAGTGGGAGTCAATTTTTTGCTCGATCCCTGAAGCGTCGCATTGTCTTTTTGAAAGGAGGCTCTTTGTGTTTGCGGTATGAAGCTGCTCACATGATGAGCCCCAGTACTGTCAGAGAGGCATTTTGATGTCTGGCAGTACTGCGTGGCAGATACTAAAACATTCATTGCATATTTGGATGCTATTACCATGAATATTACAGCGTGATATGCATCTCCCCAGAAGGCCTTGCATTAGCATGCTTACACTTCATTATAAAGAGTAATTAAGACTGGAATGCTGTGCTTTAGGTGTATTTACCCAACTGCCATGCCTCTCTGTTAGGCTGTGTCAGTGGGAGGAGGTTGCAGCTCAACACATCAGACATGACCCAGTTAGAACAGCTACTCTTCTAGGACCCTGTTATGTGGATCCTACCCTGAGGAGGATTTCCATACCCTTTGGCTTTGTTGTTTGTATCTCAACTTTCTCTTCTTCGCTCCGCTCTCTTCCCTCATGGAGGGACTGTTGCCACTTTTCAAATTCAATTTCAGACTGCTACGCAAGTGAGTGGCGGTTCTTGAGAATGTATATTTCCACTAACCGGACTCTCGGCAGATGGATGTCGTTACGCGCTACAGGGTCCTACAGGGTCCTACCTCCACGCGGCGTCAACACATCCATCTGGACTTGCTGCCTTTGGGATGGATTTCAATACCACATAAAATGGACGAGGCAATCAGGATCGCCGGGCGGGATTTTTGTAGATCTGACCGATCAGAGAAGCGACTGTTTTGATTCAGACAACAATGGCGGCTCGCACCGAAGAAGCAAGCGGTAACACCGATGCCGCTATTTCATCAGTTTTGTCCAATCTACCAAATATTAATTATTTAAAAGAACACCAGACAATGGTATTGAAGGCTTTTGTCAGTGGAAACAGTGGTTTCGACAAGGTTTATCCAATCATATGCAGGGATTTCTTATATGGCCCCCCCTTCTGAAACACATCTCCAATGGAGCAATCCCAGATGGATGTGTGGAGCTCTGCGGATCAAAATCCATCTGGACGAGAGTCAGGTTATATTTCCACTTGATTGACTTTAAATGTTTGCATGCAGTCGTCATGGGCATGCATATCATGTTACGAGAGGGGCTTAAAGATGCATTTCAATCATCCCTTATCAAGGTAGAATGATCATACAACATTGTCAGTGAATTTGGAAAACAAGAAATGAGTGCACAAGTCTGAACTCATTAGGGATTTTCTTTAATCCCTCCATCGTCCAAAATATACAGACAAGATAAAAGTATATACAATGCACACCCAATAATATCTGTTTAAAGGTCTCTTACCAAGTTGAGCCCTCATGTCTTTTTGTAGTCATCAACAAGCTTCCTGTGTAATTCTGACTGGCTGTTTGAGCACTCTCTTTGCAAAAATAGAAGAGTTTAATTGAATTGAGTTTTTCCTGGCACAGATGGGGCTTTTAGGCATAATCCACAAAGTTTCATTAGGGTTGAGATTCGGGCCCATCTCAAAAAACAAATCTTATCATGGTTTATCCATGTCCAAACTAGTTTTGATGCGAGTCTAGCATCCTTTTGCTGTTGGAGCACCCGGCTGTGTCCAAGTTTCAACAATCTAGCTGTTGATTTGATGTTAAAAAGTTTTTAGTCAGTTTGCTTTCATTATTCTACCAGTTTTGTGTAATGCGCCAGTGTCACTGAGAGCAAAAGAGCCCCTCAGCAGAACCTTACCCCCACCATGGTTAACAGTTGGTGCCGTTTTCTTTGGCACACCTCAGCTCCTCCAAACAGACTGTTTTGTAATTGTGACCAAACAGGTCGAGCTTTCTCCTGTCTTGCCACAAAACTTTTCTCCTGAAGGCATCTGGCTTGTCAATGTAGGCAGATGCTAAATTAAGTTGACGGTGAAGGTGTTTGTTTAGAAATAGTCAATACTGGTCAGCATCCTCTCAGTGATTATTGATAATAAACTGGCTTTACTGTGGAGAGTGACAATGGTGTTCTTGTATTTTCCCGTTAACGATAGGCTTGACTCTCGGTGCCTTGGTTGTTCTTGATCACGCTAACCTATTTTCTTTCCCCTGAGGGGGAGAGTGTAGATCACATGATCGACAGTGAAAACAGTCAAAACAGATTTTAGCATGGATAAAGAAGGCTAACATAAAGCCACCCTAAGGACCTGAACTCAACCCGAAAATTGTTAACTAAGAAAGCCGGGTCTGTAGCAGAACACAAACTGATTTAAATTAATTTGACCTTTTATGCAAAGAAAAGTGGCTAAATATCCAACAAGAAATATCCCACAACCTTATTGATTGCTACAAAAAAAACCAACATGTGGCCAAGACCTTGCTAAGACACCTAACCAACTAGTAATTTTAACTTTTACATACAAGTTAAAAGTGATGTATAATTTTTACCTTGTATGTATAATTATGGCCTTGTGTGGAGTAGAGACAAATCAACAGCAAGCTAAAACTAGAGCACCCAATCTTTGTTTTTAAAATGTATTCACATAAGACACCTGGCACAAGCTAGACTTTCTCTTGGATTTACTGGGGTGGGGTGACTGAAGCAGGAATATAATATGAGCAGAGGTTTTCCTGGAAAGGGGGAAAAGCAGAAAAGAACCGCGCCCTTTAGTAAAAAGATTTTGCTGCCCATAATGTTAAAAAAAAATGCTTTCCATTAAATTACTTCCTTCACACTGAGAACAACCCGTTTTCAGCTTCTGCAAGTTCCCTTCGGTGCTTTGCGCTCCTTTAGCTGTAGACCTGCAATGCTGTTTTGACCACTGCCTAATGAGGCAGGAGTTAATTTTGCTCTTGTAATTGGTGTGTTTATTAATTGCCGGTTGTAGTTGGGAGCTGCGTGACAAATGAATAGTGTGATTAGATAAGACCAGCTTTTACCCGGATGCCTGTAGCAAGAGCACTGAACGGAGATCAATGAAACAAACAGCTTGCTCCGCCCCTGGGGCCAGGACCGGTGACTGATGGGTGGATAAAAAAAAAAAGAAATGAAAGTGTTACAGGAGAGTGGCGTGAGGTGAACAAATACCGAGCATCATTCTGGGATTTATTTTATCCTTTTGTTCTGACAAACGTCTTTGTGGGAGAGAATAAAAACAGATCATTTCAAAAGAGTCTGTTCACATGTTGAACATTCAAGTAACTTTAAGCACCTCGATATTAAGAGGTTTCTCCTTAAAAACAACTGTTTTGCCCACAGACCTCAAACCTCAGTGTTTTGCATGCAAGTTGACGATAACCATCAACAAATATGCTGGTTGTGATAAACAGCAAGATAAACATCAGTTATAACCATAATTTAATTTCCTAATTTCACAGGTTAGCTGATTGTTATTAAATAGATGCTGCACTGTTCAGATGTTCAATTGAACAAAAAAGTAAACGAGCAGTAACACCACAGCGATGGAAACGTGCTGGCACCTAGTTAAGATTGCAAAAAACATGAAAATATCCTGGCATAAGGTGTAATTTGCACTCAAGCTATTTATATATAGATGCACCTATCTATCTATCTATCTATCTATCTATCTATCTATCTATCTATCTATCTATCTATCTATCTATCTATCTATCTATCTATCTATCTATCTATCTATCTATCTATCTATCTATCTATCTATCTATCTATCTATCTATCTATGCCAACATTAACACAACAGAACATCATATGTGGCAGGAGCATGAAAGCTTAATCAGAAATATCAGACACAAATAAAAAATATCAGACACAAAAAAAACATTTTTCAGTTACAAAAAGGTAAAAATAATAGAAATTGGATTTACTTCCAAATAAGGCATTGTGTGCTCTCTCAAAATGTGTGTAAAATGTATTGTTGGGTCAGTGTCATCTTTTTAAAGTAAACATTTGGTTTTGTCAGAATGGCAAGTATTTAACATACTCTGGGGGGTACAATTTTTACTGTATAGCTGCAAAATTTTATACCGAATTTTACACTAAACACATTGTTTACACAGGTTTACCCCGCATATTTTTGTCTGCACAATATATCGAGTCAAAATCTTTAAGCCGAACTTGGATTTACTCAGTATTGAAAGTGGAAAAGGCTGCTTTTATGCAACAGTTGGTTATATTTCTGATAAAATGCATTCAAACTTTGCATGTAATTTTGCTAATTGGACAGGCTGTCACTGTCTTTATGACCATTACTGATAGATATCTAAGACGCTAAAGTTCAAGTGGCGTGGTGAGTTCATTTTCAAAATGAAACTAAAATAACATCTAATCAGTTTGGTTTTTCACCTTAGTTTATTGTTATTTAAAATCTATTTTTTATTATTTGTTAATAATACTATCACCATTATTTTTCCTGTTTCTCCATGTTTATTTATTCTGAACTCTTGTTTGATCTTGACAGGATTCGCAAAATTTGCCATCTGATATCTGAATGATCTTAGGCGAAATCTGTTCATGTGTGGTGTGTTGAGCTCGCCATCTGACCGGAAACCACACACTTTATGAACAAACATGTTTTATCTAAGATTTGTTATCCTTTGAAAATCGTCCGACTATCAGGACTAATTTGAATTGTTTTTCAATAAATGCTGCTAAACTATACTTTTATGCTATGATTTTATCCCATTTCGCATACTGTATCACTGTCTGGGCCCAGCCTAACCAATCAGCAATGAAAAGTGTAGTCTCTCTTTATAAACAAGCTTTAAAAGTGGTGGACCCAAAGCCCATACGATGGCACTCCTACAGAATTCAAGAAAAGCACAATTTATTAAGTTTTGAGAATTTTATAAAATATTCTCTTAGAATTTGTTTTTAAATGTATTAATTAGTTTGCTCCTGAAATCATATGTGACATGATACAAACATATAGCACCCAAGGTGTCACTACCAGAGGTGCTGCCAGTGGTGACTGCAGCCCAGCCAAATATAGAACCACATTCACACAGAGCTCATTCACAGTAAAAGGGCCTCAGATCTGGAACACTATACCTGCCCATTTAAAAACCCTCACAGACCTAAAACAGTTCAACAATAAAGTAAAACAATGGCTTAAACCTGTGAACATTAGAGCAACTTTTGTATATAGTCTGTATGACATGTTCTATATGTTTTTTATGTTTGTATCTTATTGCTTGTATTTGTTTAGTCTTAGGGACCTGGTCTGCAAATTACCTATTAACTAAATGACCAGTAAACATGGCACCGGTTGCATTTCATATTGTAACAATGTATTTATTTTTTTGTTTCCCTATCAAATAAGCGTATTAGTAATAATATTTTAAAATCCTGCCATGTGAACCTGCCTTAAATGGAACGCGGCGTTATACATGAGTATGGTAAGTGAAAGTTTTGACAAACCAGGAGAATAACTACTGGGGGGGAGTGATTAGTGGGACAAGGAACAGGAGAGTGTGATTACTGAACTGCACCAGCTGCGAGGGAACAAAAGCTAAAACACAGATAAGAAAAGCACAAAAATCAGGAAACGAAAGCGAAACCTAAAAATGGGCAAAATAATGTAAAACCCAATTGCAGACTACAAGACTATAAAACAAACACCAGGAAAACACTAAGGTAGGAAAAACTACTGACTGAATGGATCACAGCAAAACAAAGAACAACCTAAATGCAAAATATCACAAAACTTTAACCCATAGTGTGAAACAAAATCATCTTCTCCAGAGTAGGACTATAGATGAAACATATGAATAAAATAAATAGATCCCTATACATTATGTTCCAGGGAATTTTAGTTGTGGTTCAAAATTCAGTCTGTTTTTTTAGTATAGTTGCAGAAAAAAATAAGGATTTAACATGAATATGACCAAATATTTCACTGTCGGAGTAAGCAGTTTGACCTTTTTGGAGCCAAATACCAGAGTGAAGGAGGGACATGCTTCCTGGAGACAATGGAAGCAGTCTTTGTAATCTGTCAGAAGCTGTTTGTGTCAAAGCTCTGATGTCGGCAGATATTGTTTCCTTTTTTTTTTTTTTCGCCATTTGTGTTTAAAATTCTAATTAATAACAAAGAAAAGTAGACATACTTTGAGGCCAGTAATAATTTTCTGACAGTTCTTTTAAGCGATGTGCAGCAGCAGTATAGTAAATTACTTTTTTTATTTAAAAATCAATCAGTATGGATACAATATCAATGACTAGGCTATTAGCTAAACGACACTTAATTCCTGCTATTTGTAGCTAAATACAGTTAAATGAATTGCTGTGCACATAACATGGCACACATTCTTCTCATGCTTCATATAAATCCTTTTTTTCCCCACCCACTCAAACCACCATCTCTTCCTCCTGCGTTCAAACAGAACTCCAGATATCCATCTCGCCCATGGAAAAAGGAAAAAAAAAAAGAAAAAAAAAAGAGAAAAGCTCTTCAGCTTTCCCTGGAAGCAGTGCCTACATCGCTGAAAGCCCTTCTGAAAGCGACTTTGTTGATGCGAGTCGGACAACAGACAGAATTGAAACATGATAAGAAATGTAGGCGTGCATGCTGAGCGTGTTGATGTGTGCCTCGGGTTTCAAGCGAGGGAGAGGACATGCCTCAACATGCCCAAAAGGGTTCCTCCAGCGGATGGTTCAGACACCTTCTTAAAGCTTGATGTGACACGGGGGAAACTTTGCACTGAGGTTTTAAACTTAAAAGCCTGAAAAACAGCTGACAGGGGTAGAACGATTAGGTCATTCAGACGTTAATATGTCAACAGCATCTGTCTAAATTGATCAGAATTTGCTCTTTCTCAGCGACTTTTTGATCTGCCGTCTGTTGTGAGAAACAAATAAATCCAAACTGACTAAATGACACATTGAATGACACGTGAAAGTTATTTTAGTTTGTCACAGGTCTGTGATTTTGCAAGATGATTT
The DNA here is from genome assembly GCF_011125445.2 of Fundulus heteroclitus. Lineage (NCBI taxonomy): Eukaryota > Metazoa > Chordata > Actinopteri > Cyprinodontiformes > Fundulidae > Fundulus > Fundulus heteroclitus. The sequence continues at coordinate 33,128,165 of NC_046378.1, forward strand.
CCTTGACTGCTTTGATGGTCTCTCAAACCCAAAAGGGAATCTTTTACATTAATCCGGGTCACTCAAGCCCTTCCTCAACTCCAATTCCCAGGCCACCAAAAATCTGCCCCGCTTTAGCAGTCGCCTTTACCGCCCCCCCCCCCCCCCCCCCCTCCCTTTCCCTTCTTTGGCCTCTTGAATGATAACCTTGAATGGCATTGTCTCGGCGTATGAAGGAGGGTAAAGAAATTCCTGGGGTCTCAAACGAGGAGAGAGCAGGAGGGCTTGACAAAAGGCATCTGCACTCTGCAAATCAGAGAATGAGGGGGGGGCATATGAAAAGGGGGCAGTTTTTCATTCAGGTAAAAAGGTTTAAAAAGAAAATAAAGCTCAGCCCTGATAGAAGGAATCTCTTCTCCGTGTGCTTTTTTTAAACCATTCAAACCTCCCTTTCAAAACTCAGCTGAGCCATGATGATGAAATCTAAGGCAAGAATAAAGATCACTATATTAGAGCAAAACACACAGACCGGGCGTTGGATACGTGCGGCTGATTGTATCAGGTTAAGTCCATTCAACCCAACTTTCCCTCCTTCTTAGCCCATACATGAGTCTTTCATAGAGCCATTAGGCCTGCGATAGTGGTTCTGATAATGACCGAGGGTAGATCAATTGAAACTCGATCTGTGAATAAGCTGGCCTGCCCTTTTATATTCTGCGCGGCACACTGAAGCTGACCCTTTCCTCTTCCTCCTCGCCTCCTTCGCTGAACTCCATCAAGTATCAGCTGGCTGCTATAGCAACTGAGCCAAAAAAAAATTGATTATTGGCAAAAGCCATAGAGGAAAGCAAACAGTGCTCCGAGATATGTGTTGATAGACCAGTTTTTGAACTCCCCCGAAAGCTGAAGGCATATGAAACTTTTAACTCAGGTTGTGATTGATGCTACTTAAAGAAAACTGGGTCTTTTGAGTCTTTTTTTTACTTTTCAGAAAGAGTATGGTGGTGTCAGTTTTTATAATTCATCCTGTTCTGCGGTGTCATGTAGCTGCTCTGTTGCCTCTAAAAAAAAAAAAGCCCTTTATTGAATGCTCCCCCAACTATCCTCATGGCAGCTTTTTGAAATCTTGCAACAGTTTCATCATGAGACGACCATTTGCTCGGAGCAAAATTAAGTTGTTCCAGTCTGTGCTTCGGGGAAAGAAATGAAATACGCAAAAGATTCTGGCTGTCATTACTGAGAAGAATTTGTTTCAAAGGACATTTCTTTGCAGCACAAAGATATAACTCTACATGCAACATCTTGTTTGCAAATGGCAAAGTTGCTTTTACATTAAGAGTTTAATGGGGGTTTTTTTTCTTGTTACTTTCATAGTATAGTTTTGGACAAGTGTGAACCCATGCTGTACAGTACTTGCCACATTTCTTGGTCCCCCTGGTAGGGATTTGTGAAAAGCATTTTATCTTTTATTGCAGTGGCAGGATCTCACAATGAAATTTTTTTTAGAAAATCCTACATTTCATTTCAGTACATTGTGTGTTGAGTTGATTTTCCTCTCTGGTTTAGGCCATGCTTCTTTGTTTGGTTATGTAATGCTGCAGTTGTTCTTTTGTCCTTGTTTGTACGTTGCGTGTGTATGTACATGGCTGCATGGATGTATGCACAGAAGTGAAGGCAGATGTTGACCGAAGTTAAAATATAGAGATGCTGGCAAAAGGAGTTGAGGGGAAGCTGCAAATATATCCGCAAATTTGGAGAACAAGTGCAGCACCATGGCGCAGATGTAGAGCTGAAACAGTGAGCACCATGAGGCCAAACAAGGCAAAAGACCCAGCAAGCCACCTCGGTCACCCCACACACCCACAGCATTCATACAGTGCAAGCCCCCACCCCCGATGACCAAAGCTTAAATTAAAGGATCCTGCCCCCATCCAGCAATTTGCAGACTGAGTGCCACCTTGACTTCACTTCAAAGCCAAGGAGTTCTACCCCAGACAATGACTTCAATAACTATCTTCATACAATGGCAACTGAGAGCGCACTCCGTCAAGCACCCTGCAGAGACTCCAGAGTAGCCGGCCAGAAAGCCAACAACACCAGACATCTGCAATTGGATGTACTTTCTCAAGCTTCTCCAGGCCTTTGAAACAGAACAGCTAATAGATCTTCCAACATACTTAAAGTGTAACTCACCCTGATGCATAACTTCGCCCCCAACCACATTTTGAAAAATGCGACCAAAGTGGGTGGTTTCAAGAGATACAGGGCAAAGAGTGGTGATGAGTGACGGTGTAGAAGTTAAAGGTATAGCCACGTTATGTGCTTATAAAAAAAAAAAGATCAAAAACCGTTTGATCATGATAAAAGAAAGTAATATACACCAAGGCTCCATCTTGATAGTGTGTTGATGGTCCTTTTTGAGGCTAAATAGTATCCAGCACCAGGTGCGATGAGCAGATATAAACACAACTATCATAATGCCGGTTTGCTTAATAAATAAATCACTTGTAAATAATGGCGGACCAAGCCTGACCCTCTGAAATGTCTTACAGTAAAACAGCATGATCGAAGACCAACCATTATTAATTAAATACACCGATCTACGGCAACCTTAAGAGCCTTGTGTCAGAACATTTATTCACGTCAATAAACCCTGCGTTCACATTTGAGCGAATGGCGGCTTTAGCATCCGCTTTAGTGAACACCAACATTCATACTGTATTCCCAGCACTATTACAGTCTTTTCCCTCTTGGAATCATTTATTTTATTGCATTTTTTTTTTCACTGGATCTTGAATCACTCTTCATAGTTTCGCTGGGAGATGCTAATAGCCATTAGCCGCTTCCTTGCGTTATCCCCTGCTGTGCATGCGCAGTGTCGTACTTCCGTTGTTATTATAAATATACAGTAAGGGCTTTATTTACTAACAAACTGAGCAAAAACAACGTATAAAATACCAAAATAACAACTAAAACACTAACAGGACATGATAATCTTTCATAAAAACATTGTATGCAACCAGAGTGAGCTACTGACGTATAAATAAATAAAAAAAGTCAAATAATATGGCTGTGCACCTTTAAGCTTACCAGTTTCTGAGTGGTAAAGGGATGTTAGCAACATTATTGCTGACATGGGTTCAAAAATGTAATTCTTAATACTATCCATCAATGCTCCCGATGCTCGCGATTCAAACTCCTGGGTCTGACTTCCCACAGGGACAATGGGGCACACACATCTGTCTGAGATGCTTTTATACCTGAACACAGGACTATGATGACAAATGCATGTTGCCACAAGTAAGCTAAGGGTCTAGCTCAGAAACCCAAAGTGGCAGTCTGTGGGATTCTAACCCAGAACCTTTCAGCTGCTTTCAGGACTTTAAAGTTTGCAACTTTTGATGGGTTTTTGCAACCATTAAAGAAGATAAATTCCCCAAACCGTAGTTATTTGTGGCTCAAACAGCCCCAGAAATTGTCGGGTGTTCCAGCAGCTGACAAGCACACGTGAAATGAAACGCCTCCCCAAATGCCTCTTTTGTGCAAATTGTGGAGTGTTGGTGTCATCTTCTGTGAAAAGAAGGACAGGAAGTATCTCTGCACAGCAGCATGCACACATGCAGAATCAGAGCCTACAGGTAGTTGCCTCTGAGAGCTCTGCATGCTTTCAACAACTTGGCTCGCAAACATTCTGTGAAAGAATGTCTTACAGTCTTACTAATCTTTTTCCCACATCCCAGTCTGCGGCTTCCCTACCTCCAGTTTTCAATAACCCACATACTGAGTGTGGAGGATGAGATTTGGTGGATTAAACCATCTCCAGGAAAAAATAAATAAATCGAATGCATAAAAGCCGAACGACAAACGTGGGACCATGTTAGACACAGACCTGAATTACACCTCAGTGATTTGTTCATATTTTTATTCGTCTGCCCCCGCAGTGAGTTGTGCTACGCCGTGTCTTAATGGTGTCATGGTGAAATGCGAGTCCTGACATTGATTTCACCCTCTGAAATATTGCATGTTGAGAGAGATCCTATTTTAAAATAACAGTAAACAGCAACAGTTTATAGTCAGACCTGCTAGGATTTTGCCCCATGAAGGAAATTAAATTCTGTCCTTGTAACAATCCATCCATCCATTAGATCTTAGAGGTGTAAAACCTTACATTTTGTCACATCACAATCCCTCCAGCAAATCCCCAGGAGGCATCTTGATCAGAAGTCCTAACCAGCTCAACTGACTTCACTCAAGAAAGGGCAGCAGCGTTACTCCCAGAATGACGAAGCCTTGTAGATAGAGCGTTACTCTATTTATAAGGCTACTCAGGAAACTCACTTCATCTACATGGATTTCATTCTTTTGATCGTTATCCATATGTTATGACAACAAGCGTCGGAAGATAGCTCACCAATTAAATCGAAAGTTTTGCTTTTTGGCTCAAATCATTCTTCCCCCTGAGAAATTAGGGCTGACCTTACTGAGACGTGCCTAACCACGTAACTGAGGTCACACATTAACATGGATGGTTTTCATTTACTTCTTGCTGAGCGGCAGGAAGAGAGTAGGGGGTCTTGGGTGTTGGTGAATGGTATATGGTGTAACTCTGGGCACTTAAGGTGTAACTCAACCCAAAATCAAAGTTTTTACTAGCACTGAGAGTGTTGACCGATAGTGTTTGAATGTTAGCCCATGTCAGCAATGATGCTGCTAACATCATTTTAGTACTCAGAGTCTAAACTCATTCTGTCTACCACTGCCTCTCTGAATCACCGCACTGAGCCAGCGGCTTGAACTGAGACCATGCCCTTCTGGCCTCCCTCAACCTCCAGTGACGAGGGGGGTGAAAAATCCTCCACCTCAAAAGACTTTGAGGCAAAGCCACCAGATGTCTCCCTTGTCCCTCTATGTTTCAACGTATCACTTTCCCTCATCCTGACCGCAACCTGAGCCCTGGCCTTAAGTGCTCATCACCACACTTAAGGCCAAAATGCAGTAAACCATCCGATCCATCCGATATGAAAGAAAATTGCGTCATAGCTGTTAGATCTGGTCAAAGGGAATGGGCCCGGGCAGACCGCCTTGTGGTTTGCTGTAGTTGTACTGCGCAGCTACGAGCATTGGTAGACCCCTGCCTTCTTTTGGTCGGAGCTATGCAGCATTTTGATGGGAAATCAATGACTCAGACAGGAAGAGAGACACTTTGGCAAAGTAAAACAAATCCGCTTTGGGGAAAATACTAAATAAAAGATCCAAACTGAAAGGTTAAACAGAACGCAGTTTCCAGCCAGGTTTGTCACCATATAGGTCCGCCCCGGAAAACACACAGCTCAATCAGTAAAACATTTCAATAAACTGTGTATTTAGCCATGGTAGGAGCTCAAAAGTACAGATTAGAACAGATAAGGACCTTAAACAGCATCTTCTTTGAGCTTCTTCGCGCAGCAACTGCAGCTTTGCGTTTACTGCCCGGCTTGTTTTTGCTAGCAGAACTTCCGGAAGTTGCAGCACATACTCTCACGTGAATACCCGATCTTCCGAGTTCGGTGGTCCGTAGAGGGACCCTCTACACAGTCAGTAGGTGAGGGAAAAAAATCTGCACCTGTTTCAACCTTTAGCCGCATCTCTTGGAACCTCCCACTTTGGCGGTGTTTTTTTCAAAATGTGTCTGGGGGCGGGGTTATGCCTTTACATCAGGGTGAGTTACACTTTAACTATCAAAGAGATGCTCTGCAGTAAGGAGACTGAGCTGCTAGCTGTTAGCATGAGGCCATATTATCTGCCCCATGTTATCGGCTAATGCTGCATTAGTCTACAACGTCCTCCACACTATGACCAGCAGACTCTGAACACAGCATCCCCAGACCCTGTTTCTGCTCTCCAGAGATGAAGATGTTGAGGCTCTCTTTGGAGGTGAAAAGGAAGGATAGCATCAGGAATGAGTGCATCAGAGGGACAGATCTTGTTAGATGTATGTGAGATAAAGCCATAGAGGCCTGACTGCGATAGTTTGGACATGTAAAGAGGAGTAATAATGAGTACATCTGCAGAAGGATGCTGAGGCTGGAACTACCAAGCAGGAGGCTTGGAGGAAGACCAAAGAAGAGATATATGGATGGAGTAAAAGAGGATATGAACTTAGTTGGTGGGAGAGAGGAAGATGCAGAAGATAGTGTTAGATGGAGATGAATGACTTGCTGTGGAGAGCCATGAAAAAGGAAAAGCTAATGTTTTTTGTTTTTTTTTCAAAGACCAAACATTTGTTTTTATTCATTTGTGCTGCCGCAAAGGCAATCAATTTGATTATATGCTGGTTCATCTCTGCCTTGCACTTAAAAGAGAATTGTAAATTGTGTTTAATAATGATCATGAATATGTAATCACTTTGGCAAACTCCACAGTCCATACGCTTACAAATTTGAATCTTAGCACATGAAATAACACTATATACTGTAACTGAAAACATTCAAATTGTTTTTTTCACCCCATAGGACGGCGGGTGTTGGGTTCATTTGGGTAACACTGCGGCTGCTTGAACAAGGGATTAACGCGGGCCGCTTCTGTTTTACTCTTCCTGCATGCTCAGCTAAATGCTGTCATTTTTTTTTTAGGGGTGAAGCAGAGACTAATCTGAAATTCTCTTAAAGCTCTGAAGAGAAATGGGCGAGTTGTTACGTACGTGAATATCCGTGAATCCCCCCGCTGATGCTCAGCTGTAATGATAGGGACTTGGCAGAAGCCTGTTTTATATCCCCTTGCTCTAATCAGTATGCCAGAGTTACACTGAATTGATTTTCTAGCAGCACCACCACAGTCAGGCACTCTGTTTTTCTCACACAACTGCATCAGAAACACGTTGTCCTTTTGACTTTGATGGGGGGTGGCGGGGGGGAGAAAACACAGATGTCTTTTTCCACTTTTCCCACTCCACCCCAGATGTTAGCCGTTTTTTTTTTTTTCCGGCCCATCTCCATTAGCATGTGGATTAATTTCTGCTTCTTATCAAGTCTAGATGTAATAGGCAGCCTCGCATGGTAGGGCTAATCATATTGGACGGCAGCGTTTTTTTGCATTTCTTTTTTTTCCTCTCTCTTTTTTTTCCCCTCCTCAGCTGCCATCCTCACATCCCAAAACTGATAGCAGGGCAGACACATCAGAGAGGATTAGGCTAATGTGATGGAAGAGCCACCTACAAGGGGCCCCCACAGGATAATTTTAAGAGACAGTCCTTGACATTCAGGGAATAACTTGTCAAGACCTGGCTACAGGCAAATATTGAGGATATTAATCCTTAATGTAATGGCCTTGACTAGATTTTACTCTTGTCTCTGTGAGCAGCTTTAAGCACAGTCATAAGTCTCTTTAATCACTGACATAAAGCAGTCCCTCAAGGATTCTCCTGAGTTTTACAGTAATTATTGCATAGCGGGGGGAAAAAACGCTTGTGTTTTTCACTCTTGCCTGTGTGAGAAATTGCCAAGCGATTTGCATAATGTTTGCTGTTAATTTGCGCGAGTTTGATGATACGCTGGCAGAGGAGTGCTTTGTTTCCGCTGCAGTAAAAATAGGATTGGGTGTCAAATCACAATCCAAGGATTTCTTTTTTTTGGGGGGGGACAGGTTAGGGCTCCCTGTGCCCAAACCAGTATCTGACCTGGTCAAGGCATATCATGCTTGAGATTAATTCATTATAAAACTTTTATTTTTAATTAATCCTTCCTTTCCCTCTAGTTGTTTGGAAAATTATTCATGCTCCATGACCTTTTCCACATTTTGACATGTTACAATCCCAGACTGCAATGTATTTACTCTTGATTTTATGTTATAGACCAACAGAAGGGATCCCTTAACTGTATATAACTATGGGTAGAAGAGACATTTGTGGCTTCCTTTGTTATCCCTTTCCTCCGATGCCCCAAAATAAAACTCAATTACCTTCAAGAGTCATGTTATTAGTTAATATTAATTCCGACAGTTCAGGGAAAATCTTATAAAACAGTATCCCTAGCTTTAGACATCTCGTTGACCACTGTTTAATCCATCATCTGAAAAACACCGACAGCATGGCACAACCTCCAACCCTACCAAGATCTGAGAGTCTGATTAAACGGACAGGCTACAACGACATGTTGTGACTCTGGAGGAGCTGCAGGGAGCCACAGCTCAAGTGGGAGACTCACTTTACATTTTGACAGGACAACTATGCATTCAACCAATGCGGCCCTTATCGCAGCATAGCTAAAAGAAAGCCATGAGAAATCATGTGTACAGTTTTCCCCAGACCATGTTGGAGAGGCAGCAAACATATATGGTGCTCTGGTCAGACGAGCCCACTGGGTGTTGGAGAAAACCAGCACTCCACATCGTCCTGAACACAACATCCCCGTGCTGAAACAGGGTGATGGATGCATCGTGCTGCGGTGATGGTTTTCTTCATGTAAAGCTGAAACCATGTATAATTTTCCTTCCACTGTAAAGTTATGTTTTATTTTGTGTTTGGTATAAATTTGTTTAAAGTCCGACGTAAGCATGTTGAAGATTGTGGTGTGAATGTGACAAAATGTGAATCGTATTCAAGTGGCGCGAACACTTCTGCAAGACACTTTTAATCACAATGGAACAATGACGAGGAAAACACAAGATGCTTTGTAGTTTTATTAACATCAATAAAAGATTCATAAATTATGGAAACCCTGAGGGACCCATCCAAAAGAAATGGCAACCCTCCTCTGGGAGCTTAATTATGAGAGTTTGTCCTTGATACAGGTTTCCTTTTCCAAGCTGTGTTTTCTTAACCTCCAGCTATGTTTTTTATATATATTTGGGAGTCCCCTGTGATGACCTCTGTTACCGCAGCCACCTCATCGTTTTCTCATCTTCCTCTTTAGGTCTGCTCATTGGGTCGGGCTGTGCTCTCTATCCCCTGGGATGGGACAGTGAAGAAGTCCAGCAGACCTGCAGCAACAGCTCAGACCAGTTTAAACTGGGTAAGGTGCCACACATTTCATGAATTCATAAATTTGTCTTTTGTTTACTAGGTGTTTTAGCTCTTTTATTGAACAATCCAAGAAAAGGTAATGCATCGGCACTGAACAACGGCACACTGTCCCTTTCTCTCAGAAAACCGACACATGCCTCTCGTGCTGTCACATTCTGTAGAGCCATGATTTCTTGGTGTTTAAAATTCATGATATAAAGTCAGCCGATCCTCCTCTAGCTGGTGAGCTGGTGGTTACAGCTATAAATATGTGCCGAGAATAACTAGGAACTCAACTTGTGCTCTGTATGCAGCTGGCATTATCAGGTCCAACACACAGGCAGTAATACGCTTTTTTATCAGACACTTGGGAGGTAGAAAATCTTTTCATCTCACAGCTGCTGCTATATTTGATGCTAATCAAACAGTGTTGAATGTTTTACTTCATTTGAATATTTTATTAAGAACTGCAGCATCAGCAAACTTCAGAGGGGAGAGGGGGAAATTATTTAGCGTGATTTAGTTGAAAAAAGTCGGAAAATTAATTTAAAAATTTTCTCATTAGCCAGGCTGATTGGGTTGTGTTCACAGTCAACATTTTGAGCTCATTTCGCATAACTAACAAGCGGGATGTGTTTACATGGGAAATGTATGAGAATGGATTTTAGACTCATCAACAACAATAAATAAAAAAATTCAACCTTCATTATGTTCAGCTATGCTTCACCCAAAAGTTTGCCCTCCGTTTATAGTTCTGAATCAATTTAAAAAGTTTCTTAAAGGTACATAGCCATTTTAAATGCTTAGAAAAAAAAGGTTTGATCATGGAAAAATTAGTTGCTACACACTAAGCGTTCATCCTGATGGTGTTTTGATAGTCCTTTTTGAGCCTAAATAGAACCCAACAACAGGCGCGATGGGTAGATATAAAAAGATGCGGCGCCATCTACTGGCAGTACTGCAGAACTGTTAAAAGGCTAAATAGCAAATACTAAATAATGTTGGATTGGGCCTGACCCCTCCACAGTGCCTCGCAGTAAAGCAGAAGCTCTGCGTGATCAAAGACCAACTATTATTAATTAAATAAACCGATCTAGAGCAACTCTAAGAGCCTCATATCGGAACATCGTGGAGAACGAAAATTCCCATTTATAATCAGAAACAGGAACACAGCATCAAGGTAAGAAACAATCAATCGATCTATTTATGTTGTTTGTACTTAAGATTTTAGAGCCTAAAAAGAGCATTGGTATTACTGTTATCACAGTATGAATAAGTACGTTTACTCACATCAATCAACTCTGCGGTCATATCTGCTCCTCGACAGCAATAGCTTCCGCTTCAGTGAACACCATCGTTCATACTGTATTCCAGGCGCTATTCCAGTCTTTTTATATATATATATATATATATATATATATATATATATATATATATATATATATATATATATATATATATTTTTTTTTTTTTTTCCATCTTCTTTACTTTGGACCTTTCTCCATTATTTCCATTACGTCACTGAGAGATGCTAATAGCTGTAGCGGCTTCCGTGTTTCGTGTGCTTCCTGCCTAAAAGCGCAGTGTTGTAGTCTGTTGTTACTCTAAATATACACAAAGGGCTTGATTTACTAACAAATTGAGCAAAAACAAAGCATAAAACACCAAAATAACCAATCCGCCAGCAGGACGTAAAAATATTTTATAATAACTTTGTATGCAACTAAAGTGAATTACTGATATATAAATTAAAAAAAAGAAAAAATGTCCAATAACGTGGCTATGCACCTTTAAGGATATACTTTCATGACAAAGAGCATCACAAACCACAAACAGACACATTTTATGACCATCTGGTCCAGCTTTAACTTAAAAAAAGGACATTTGTATTAGATGCCAGTGTAAATGTCATTACATCCTCAGGAGTCTACTTCTGCCAAAAATAACCCACTATTAAATAAAACGTGTTAACATTCATCTGTTCCTTGCTAGTTTCTAGACATCTGACTAATTCCAAAAAATATACAATAGATTCCACTCTTGTTTCATTCATTTAACAAGAAAAGTGACAAAGATTTGTGTAAAACATTTAAAAACATTACCTTCCTTCCCAACAGCAACATGTGGAAACTAGCAGCCTCAGCAATGTGAAAGTTTGAGTTCACCACATTACATTGAGAAAGAGAACAAGATTTTTTTTTTTGGAATAATAAAGGCAGAAACCTCAATGTCCCTTTACAAAAATGTTGAAGACTAATACGCTCAAAGTCAGGAAAAAGTTAGCAAACAACTACTTAGAGCTATTGCTTTTGAAGCTACTGACTCATGGCGTGTACTTCGTTTTCAACACAAGGCTTTTACATTTGTCTTTATTTTTGTTGCGTAAATACTTACATGACATCTGCTTTAGCAATAATAAATGCTCTGGTGAAAACGGTGACCTGCCAGACTCCTCTGTTATATTTAGGTCATCCAAAATAGGCCGGCAATAATTGCATGTTTTCACCCCTGCTTCTGGGCGAGAGGCAGGACTCATCTTTCTGAAATTCAAATAAGTCACAGAAGAGAAGCCGACTTTATGCCACTGTTGGGCCGCAGGTTCTAAGGATCCAGTAAACATGTTAACCGACTCAGAACTTTTTTTTTTTCTGTTTACACACTGAAATGACTACTTCATCACCTTGCAAGTCAGCTGGCCTTTAGTCTCTTTTGCAAGCAGTCACCGATTAGTTTCGGCACCATGACGAAGATGCAGGTTAATGTTGTATTTGTGGAGAACCAAAAGGGCACATAAAATTAAAGGTCAGCTGATTAGGGATTGCTCGCCTGTGATTGGTTAGCACTAATTCTAAAGCAAGCCTGTGTATTTAGTAAGGGAACAAGCTGTTTTCCACCATTCGGTACACAACATCATAGATGACATATAAGCACTCAGAGTTCGCTGTGAGATATTATGTTGGTTAAGTCAGTATTACTGTAAATTGCACCCCAACCTACGTCTTTCCCTTTTCATGTTCCTCCACATGGGTACCACGAAAGCCACGTCTAAGAACATGATTCAATTGATTTATTTTGTGGCAGTTTACACAAACTGCCATGAGACCACATTCTTTTGTCAGTAATTGTTATGACAAATTACCCAGAACAGCTGGATGAAAGATCAGTGAACACTGTGTCCTTTAACAAGACAAAAAGCACCAATTATCTTGGTTCTTTTACAGTTTTGTAGCTTTCAAAGACGGCGAACACTGCAGAAAAATAACAGGTTCTCTCAGGCAAATTATGGTGTGCTACGGTTAACAGCTGTCAATGTGTCTCTAGTTAGGTTTGACAGGATTTATATAGATCCATATACAGGATCTATGTCTATAGCTCCGTGTTATTCAGAGGAATCCAGTCATAAAAGATTCACCTTCCCATATGCATCAATGAGATTTCAGAGCACGTCAACAGAAGTAATTTTGTTGGGTATCCAGTTCTCATTTTGTGATTTCCTCTTTGAAAGAGCGGACTCTTTGAGCATTATTGTTAACAAGCATGCTTGCATCAGTGTGTCATTAGCTGCTCCAGGCAAATTAATTTATTTCTTGTTTTAGACTCTAGCTGTAGCTCTCATTAGCACCATGACAGGCTGGTGATTCTTTTTCTTTTTCCTTTTTTTTTTTTTTTCTTTTTGTCCCATGCGAGCGGCAGATTTAGCACAAATCTTCACACAAATTAATTCCTCTTTCTCATTTATTAATCATGAGGAGCGCAGTCGACAGCTCTGAATTCCTTTGGAGATCACAAACACTGGATGTGTGTTCAGTCCGAAGATCTGAACGCAAAGAAGCATAACAAATTCCACTTACTGTTCTGACCACACAGGGTATTTTGTAAATGAAGTATTCCCGCTTTGTAAACACAAAAAATACGGTTACCCTAGCTATTTATGAAAAATGGCCATTATTTCTCATTAAGTGTGACACTGAAGCAAATGTAATTGTGCAATTTGCAGGAAAATGAGGCTTTGTGAAACATGTCTTTCTACTTTTGACCTTTGAAAGATTTGATTTCTCCCACTGAGAACACAGTTGACGGTGTGTTCTTTCATGCAACACTTACTATTTACATCCATAACAGACTCCAGAATGTGGCGATAGTTTAAAAAAGCAGCTGCTGTTGACTCCAGGGCTTTGTTGGATGTACATTGTTAATAAAACAGTCGCGAAAGCTGTGACATCCAGCAAGAATGTTATTTTATGTTGGTGCCGTTCGGCGAATCTTTCCACCCGTGACAAGTCATTAAATATTCATGAACTGAGGCGACATTACACCATGTGATTCTGTGAGCTAGTGAAAAAAGTGACAACAAGAAGCTTAAACGAATGGGAATTTTCTAATTTAAGAAACCAAGTAAAAACACTTAAAGGAGCCATAAGCTTAATTTCATTAATTTAGATAGAAAGAACAAAAAAAATCGGATAATTTCTTATAGACTTTTTTCTTATGATCTTTCTTGTAGTCATAGAAAATACAGCTGTGTATACGTCTGTGCATCCTCTATTTTAAATACCCCTACAATACTTAAAATAGCTAAATTTGAATCTTCTTCACTCAGTAACAGTGAAGCGTCGTTATCAGCATGACCTGGACCCTCGAAGATACGTTTACTGACCAGAAAGGATTCAGTTTTGGAAATCACGAATCAGAGCTGTTTAAAATGAAAAATGTTCGTTTCCGGTTGTCAGCCAACTTCTTGAAACATCTGGAGTTAATCATGAAATTATTGGGTATCGTTTGTCATTCGTGCATGCAACAATTTTATTGGTAGAAAGAACGCTCCCTTTCATAGAAGGATTAACCAAAACATCCCTCGCAGCAACGCGGGACTGTTGAGTCTGCATCGGTGGATGAATCTGTAGTCTTAGATCTTGGTCTAGCGCAACAAATGTGTCAACGTCAGGCCAGATGTTGGTATCAAGTGTTGGATCTGTCCGAGCTGCAACGATTACAAAAGATCAAAAGTCCTTTTTTTTTTTTTTTAAACCTGTCGTACCATTGGTCGGGCTTTCAGAAACATTCTTACCAGTCCATTGCGCTCATTTGTCACATAGCAGACTGTTTGTGAATGAGGTTAAACTAAGCCATTACATTTGTTTTAACGATTCTCACAAGCAGAGGGGAAATATAGGAGCAGCCTGAACAAAAATGTCAAGCATCTGGCTTCCTTCACTTTACAGTCGGGTTAGCAGAACTTGAGAGACACCAGGGCACAGAGCAGAGCCTTTCCAGGATGGCTAGTCCAGTTAGCAGTTCTCTGGAGACACCAGGACACAGAGCAGAACATCTCCAGGAACAAACAGTGAACTCACAGTCTTTACAGTGACTGACAGGACTAACCTTAACAACAGGAGCAAAACAAAGCTTCCAAGGCAAAACGGGGACTGGCATGGAGAGGTGTGGAATGATGACGGCCCAGTGCTGAACTGAAGGCAGAGGGAGGTTTAAATAGAGCACTTCACAGGTGGAACAAGGGTCTGGCTAATTGACTGGTAAATGATTATCAGGTGTGACTGACTGCTGAGGAGGTGAGGTGAAAATTGACAGAAAATAACTGATGACTGAAAACTAACAATAAATAAAGTCAAACCTAACCCAAAAGAGATGAAAAAATGAAAGTAACAGAAAAACAAAGCCAAACCAAAACTCAACCATGACAGGATAAGATAAGATAAGATAGGCTTTATTGATCTCACATTGGAGAAATTCACATGTCACATCGGCTCAGTAAATATTTCTAAAAGAAGCAAAGGATCTTTTAAACCGGTCCTCTTGTAGAGTATTTAAGCCCTTTTTCAAATGTTCTAACATTGTCAAAATTGACTAAGTGGTCTTTAGGTTAAGCAGTAATCAATTCTAAAAAATATTAATCGATTTCTTTTTTAGCAATGAAATGTCCAAAGGCACAGTTGCTAAAAAATACAAAAAATATAATTAAATAATTAGTTCACAGACTACTATTGTTGCTGTCTTTTTCCCTGAATGCTCTTTTGAAGACCCAAAAATCTCTATCCCAGTGTTAGCTAACAATTATTATGGTTCCTGGGATGATAGACTTAACGAGCCCGTGATAATATCCTGCACACAAGCTCAGCATAAACCGCAACATGTATTTAAATAATCACAGGAGGGAATGAAGAGCCGCTTCGCATTGTAACAGCGTTTTCAGTTCAACAACAGCAGCTCGACTGCTGTGGCAACAACAGCAGGACCAACTTGTTGTGCAGCTTCCACGTTTTGTTGTATTGAAATCTCTCTGGCGGAGGTAGTCTTAAATGGAGAGTCCTGTTACATCATAATAAAAGGTGCAGACTCTGCATGTCTGACGTGCGCATTTCAGTGGGGTTCTGGGCTTGGCACGTCTGTAATACATGAACGGAAAAAAAATAACTGTGTTATCTACGGTTCCAACAAGCCTTTGAAATATGAGAAAAAATTGTGTAACCAGAGGCAGATTAAAGTCTCTCGTTGCATCAAATTCTGTTGTGCCAGAGTTTATTTTTTTTCTCTCAATCTGACTTTTTTCCTGCTAGAGTTGTAAAACTTTTGGAAGTTTTTTTTTTTTTTTTTTTTAATCAACCTACAGATAAGAAAAATTTTCTTAGACATCTGACATTGAATAAGTTACCCAACTTCATAAGCAGCTGAAATCAAGACTGGGGGGAAAAAAAAAAAAAAGTTCTTTAATCTTCTGCTTTGCTCCGCAGGTTCCTGTCAGATCGGCTGGGCGTACTACTGCACGGGCGCCGGCGCGGCCACCGCCATGCTCCTCTGCACCTGGCTCTCCTGCTTTGCCGGGAAGAAGCAGAAGCATTACCCGTATTGACCAGCGAATCGGAGACAAAAGGGACAGGCTGAGACCTCGGGCGGTACGACTAAAAGGGAGGGCCCTCCGACTGCGTGGACTCAGACTAGTACAGCACACCAGGCGCCAAAGACGGCAAGCCGTTTCGGTGCTCTGCACAATCCTCGGGACGCGTCTCCGCTGACGACTGCAGAGACTGTTTCATAATGCAGCACACACACACGGCTCTGAAAAGTTCTCGTAAAAAGATGTTCCTAAATGACAGATGTATGGACCAAGATTATTAGTAAAGTTGTTACATTCTGTTTTTCTTTTATTTCTTTGATCGATATCTCCCACGGGCATCAATGTTCATGTGATTGTGTGGCCTGTAAAGAGCAGAAAATATATTCCCTTATTATTCCCAGAGTGTTCCCATGTCCTATGTGTCTCCCATTCTTGCCTTAAACAACCTGAAATGCAATAATACCTGTGATAATGTAAAGCAGTCCAGAAAACTGGCCGCCCGCCTCCTCGGCTCAGCCTTCTTTTTTTTTTTTTCAGATTTCACAGATTTAAGCAGAGTTTATTTAACACGTTCATAAGATATACAATGTGTACTGTATTGTATTTTATCACGTTATCACGTGTTTTGTATTCACTCTCAGATTATTCTTGGTCATGCTTTTTTTGTTTTTGTAAATACATGTTTAATTAAATCCTGCTTTCAAGCGTGTTTTTCATCCATCCAACAGCGACGAAAGCTCGCCCCGCAGCAAAATGGGGAAGACCTTCGCATTCCTAAAAAGCCTTTCCCACGACTTCCTTATCTCAGGAGCATTTGCTCCACATGGGAGCCCTGTGAATGTAACTTTGGCCTGTTATTGATGAGCTAAATCTCATGACCTCTAGTCAGAGTATTTGCCTTTTTGATCAGGTTTCTCGACTTTAAAGCCCCAAAGCGGTCCAGACAAAGCCGGAGATGTAATCGCACCCTGGGAAATTGAGGGGCTCCGCTTCCAGCAGCCTAGCGGCTTAATGTCAGGGGGTATCTCACAGCTACTGAACCCGCCTGCATGGTGGGAATGACAATAATGATAAGGTTATGTGTCATTAGAGAAGCGAGCTGCACCTAGCTTTTCACTTTCTATTTTCAGCCATTTATTCCCCCGCGAGTTTCCCTCCCTTTGATTAACAAACGCCGAATCCACTGCGCATATGTGCACAAAGTCAGCTCATTTACAACGCAACTGTTCTCCACGTATTTGGCCCTCATTAGCGGTTCCATTTTCTCACAATGCTCAGCATCCAGCAGATAATGGAAACGCACACCCCTCCCCTCCGTTTCTGACTTAAGAAATATCTCTTGGTGCACGCTCTGATGTTTAATATGTTAGCACAGCTCCTCTGCATTCCGCTTCCTTCTCTTTCTCTCTCTCTGATCTACGACGCTGATTGATATCAGCAGCGATTGTTGCAGCGAGTCAACCAGCTGAGGCAGACATATTGGGGTAAAGTCGGAGCGCTTGCTCCTTGATGCCGACACCCCACGCCTCCGACTGCCAGGGTGCACCCCTTCGATGTGGGAACTTGGCAGCTGATTGTCTTAAAAAATGCAAAATGTGTGCAAACTGGAAAGTACAGCTGCTCTCGTGCAGCAACATCAGAGCTCCTTTGGAAGTGACATGAATGGAGGCTGACAAGAGAATCTGCTCACGGTGGGGAGAATGATTTGATTATGTAATGAGAACCACACATTGATTGCATTCACAGATCGACCAGAAGATCTTTTTTTTTTTTTTTTTTTTAAACAATTGCTGAAAATTTTTGAATCAGGCGTTTGATTTTAAAAAAGGCATCAAATTTAACCTTGTCTCAGTTGGGAATCATTTAAAGATGGACCTTCATCACAGACAAATCACAAGCTCCTCATGCCTGTAATGCTATTTTCTATTTTATAAAGGTTTGCTGATTTAAAGTGAATCCTAGATAAGATTTATTTATTTTTTTGTTTCCTTGATTCAATACGTTTCCAACTTTACTTGCTTTACAGTTTTTTTTCATGTCTGTTTAGAAAGACAACTATGACAAATAAACTGAGTCATCATCCTACCAAAGTCTTACTGTTCAAAAAAGACAAGGAACTTTCTGCTCTCTCTTGTGTTACACAGTAGTTGAAGAGAGAATTAATTAGCTCTACAAAAGCTTACATTTTAAATCAGAATCAGTCAGACATACTTTAATAAATAAAAGAGCTGTATTGTCAGAGTGCTCTGTTTAGTGCTTTGCAAAAAGCATACGGGCTTTCTTTTTTCTAAGAGGTTTGCTTCAGATGAGCAAAAATTTCATAGGATCTATTTAAGTGGTCCTGAGTGAAGGTTAAGATATGTTATCGTCTAAATATATTCCAAGCTTCCAGTTAAAGGAGAGGCTTGGCATTCATACACAATGTGCTTCAAAGTGCTTTAAAGACAAATGGGTAAAGGAAATTACATTGAAGACAAGAAATACATTGACAGTACGCTCTCTCGAAAAACACTAATAGAAAGTGTAAACGTACATAGAAATTCAAATGCAAATTCAAAACAAATAACTAAAGCATGAAAAACGGAGAGAGCTGCAGTACACGTTAACGTTTTCGATCATGTATTATAGTAGCCAAGTACTTCTGCGTCTCAGGTTTTTAAGAGAGTGACGTCTGAAGCTGAGGAGCATACAAACTAAATGCTACCTGCCATTTGTTTCATTTTGGTCCTGGGAGCACTGTGGTTGTACATGTTCTGACAGCTCTGTAAAACATTTAGGCCATTCCATCCAGTATAGATCAGCACAATATAGAAAGATGTCAGTTTACAGAACAGAAAGCTAGTTTTCTGATTGCAACACTGGATTACCTGCAGCTGTCCGACTGATTCACATTCAGATTGAGATCTCTATTCATGTCCCAACGGGTGGTTAATTTTACACAAGTTACTATACATAAAAACAAAGCAGCATTTAACCAGAGGGCATTGCACCTAATGCAACTGATGCAACCAATGGAAGGGTTAAAAAAACAAAAAAGTGTCTATCAAAAGCACATAAAGTGTTGATAACCCTGTAAAATGAACTGTGAATCTATCAATAAACGAGTAATAATTCACAATAATTAACATTAAATCCATCAGTTCTTTGAGAAATCACAGTAGCTAACAATTCATGAAAACACATTTGCCATCGGTAGAGAAACAGCAGATTCTCAGCCTTAACTCCAACCAGAGAGCACTGGGAATAAATGAATCTTTGTACATGATGCTCTGAACAGAAGGCATCCTGAACCGAGACCCAGAGGGTAAAAGCTGAAGCTCAGAGTGTGTGTGTGGGGGGGGGGGGGGGGGGGGAGTACTGACAGACAGGCTGGAGTTAGCTTTTTTTTCAGGTTGCAGTGTTTGTGCAGGTCAGGGAGGCTGCTTTGCTGAGCACTTATCAATTAGCTGCTGACATTCACCATTTTTGATAGCTTTTAATTGGTTTGATGGAGAGCGCTAAACTACAATCTAACCCACTGAAATGAAATCACGCAGTAGTCTTTTTGTTTCCACTTTTGCTAATGCTGTTAGGATGGTAGTACGCTGGTTTGGTAATAGACTTTTTCCTAATTGTTCAAATTTAAATCGGAGTCCAGAGTAATCTAGGTCTATTGAACGCCTTTTTAGCATTTAGCCCCTTTATTCAGTTTTGTGTTGATCTCTAACATTCCAGAAATGATCGCTTCGGTCATTTTTGTATTAAGTTGGAGGAAATTTTGAGATATTTACTCGTTATTGTTATGCATATTATCCTTGTATGGTACTGTGGTCATGTGGTGAGGCATCAGCAGACATATAAGAGGTGCGCTATGTTTGATGTCTCACTGATAACATGCATGCTATATAAAACCTCAACTAACGCAGTTTCAGTAAAATGTTAAATCTGACTGGATTCATTTGATCTATTATTTAGATTTTTCATAAACTTCCTTTTTAATCGTCTTTACCAAAGTGCTGAGTACAAAGTGGGTTGTAATTACTTATTCTTCCAGCAGTCAGGTTTGACTCCTATTAAGTTGATTTGGTCTGTAGTTTTCAGAGCCTGGGGAAAATGTGCTGACAGACAAGATTAAAAATGGGTTGTTGAGAGTTTCTGAAATAAGGTTCTGTTTGAAGCTTATAAGCAGGTAACATCTTTCCTGCAAGCATTAGGGGGAAGCTTTGGCCTTGACTAAATCAAAGTTTGACTGTTTTTAACTTGAGTTTTAAAAACACTTATCTAAACATTTAAACCATTGCAAGTTTATTTTGGAGGAAATGGATGTAGGGAATGGTGTGTAACCAATAATCTTCCTGTGTTACACGGAAGCAAAGCATGGACTGCCTTTTCTAGTCAGAATGCATGATTCGTGTAAAGGTAAATCAGTTTAAAACCAGTAAAAAGTTGTTTGACTGATTGCTAATTTTGTTGTTTTACAGAGGGAGATCATTGGTGACAAATTTGAAGGGTCAGAAATTAGGGTTTGGATAAAAACACAATTTTTCTGGGGCTAAAACTGCTTTAAGATGGTAAAATTCTGCTTTGATCGTGGCCAATCCTATTAGTTTTAGCCTCTGTTACCAACTAATCTTCTACTCAATAAACAAACTAAGACTTATCTGATGCAGGGAAGATTTTTTTCCCCCATATTCTTTTAATTTAAATCTAAACATGTCCTTTAAATCGTCTTCTGGAAACACCTTGATGATGCAACTGTGATGATTTTTTTTTTTACCTACTAGAAAGCAGAAAGGATCAAAAAGAACAAAAATGTTGGAAACCTACAGAAATCCCTGAAGCATGCAGACCTTATCTTTTCTAACCAAAAAGACTGCTCCTGACTTGGAACCTTAGAGAAAACACCACATTTTGTCAATTCCTGAATGGGGTTTATTTTTCTGACTAATAACCTCCTTAAAAATCATCTTGATAGTGCAGAAATAAAAATGTTTGCCTGTACAATCTGTGACACTTTTTGTAGAT
Source organism: Fundulus heteroclitus (assembly GCF_011125445.2). NCBI lineage: Eukaryota > Metazoa > Chordata > Actinopteri > Cyprinodontiformes > Fundulidae > Fundulus > Fundulus heteroclitus. The sequence goes on from NC_046378.1 coordinate 33,148,978, forward strand.
GTAGCCCAAAGAGAGAAGAACAGTTTCTACTTTTAGGATAGACTACAAATTACAGCTGAAATCCTGGTTCTTTGCTCATGTAGAAATGATGTTATTTACCACTATTTAAAACCCATCTTCATTTTTTTGCTACAGAAAGTCCCTTGAGGGTTTTGCTTCGTTCTGCTTTTCTCGTTTTCTTCCAGGTAGAAAGAGTGAACATCAAACGGGCTTAAAAAACAGCAAATCCCCAAAGGCACACTTTGAAAGACCTTCAAACACCCAAAGATACTGTATCTGAAGACCAAAAGTCAAGAAAGTTTGTTTCCTTTCATGAGAAATCTAAAAGAGAAGCAACACAGCTCGAGACTTTTGTGTGCAGGACTATAATTACGTGTTTGCTAGTGTTTTGCCTTGTTTTACTTCGTCGGTTCTGAAATTACTTTTGGAGAGATGATCTTTTGCAGCTGAACTGAAAAAAAAAATCTATTTAAATTGATTCTTTTTAATGAATATTTTCCCCTGATGGTACTCTGCTGCTCTTAAAAGCATATCTGCTCAAAAGGAAACGTTGAGCTATTAATGCTTAGATCTATTAAACATTGCAAAGTGAATATTAGAGTAGAACAGTAACCATTGAGAGCTTAAATAATTTGTGTTATTGTACTTCCAGCATTCATTTATCTGTCTCTGTAATGTGGGCTTTAACTAGATTGAACAGGTATCTGCCTCATAGCAGTCAAATCTGACTCGTCTGTTGAGTCATATAGTACTTAAGCTCAATTCAAATGGCTAAGCTGACTTTTGTTCTGTACTGGCTAAAATAAATACGGGGGAAATGAAACGAACATCCCCGGGCGAGTTATTTACATATAAACTGACTGAAGGTACAGCGAGTGGCTCGTGCACAGCAAACTGAATCACAGTAAATGAAACTTGGGGGGGAAAAAAAGAGATAAAATCTTCAAGCCTACAATAAATTTGTAATTTAAACCCTTTTAGGCCTTGTTTTGGTTTTTTTTATTATCACAACACAAAATTACAATGAGAATCACTCAACAGCCACTGCGAAATAAAATGAGCATCCTCAAGCCTTCTTCTTGTCACTGCGTGGAGTGAATAAACTACATGAAGGTCCTTAAACCATTCAGGAGTTCTTATGCTATCATTGATCCTATCTTCTGTCTATTTCAAAATAGGAAAGTCTTTTGTCACCTGATGGTCTGACACTTGAAGACTGAATTAACCTAAAGAGACAGACAAACAAATCTGAATGATAAAGATACTAACACTAACACCACTTTAAAGTCGCCATTCAAATATATGTATGTAAACCAAATAAAAGTATTTGCCCTACCGAGGGTTTATCGTGACTCTAGAAGCTTGGGAAAGGGTTGATGATGATGATGAACTCACAGTCTCTCGGTTTGGCTGACGGGGCCACCCTGGCACCAACGCTTCTTTAAACTGAGCAGAAGGTTGTTTTAAGACAGTTGTTGGTTGGATGTCTTGGTGGTTTCTTAATACAGATTAGGAAGTGAATATTACAGGGCAAAATGCTTAATAAATGTTCATTGGTGGCGCTGTAAACATATGTGAGGTGGGGCAGGGAAAATCGGAACCCGGCCTAGCCTCACAGAACAAAAAGATGAACATGGCCCAGTTGGGGAAAGCGTCTTGATGGGTTCAATGGTTCTTTCTTCTTCTGTCTTGAGTTGGAATCCAGCTCTACTCCTCCTGAGCGAGCCTCCGGGAGACGACTCGTCAGGATGCACTGTTGTACAGAGGTGGACTTAATGTAACAAAAAAGCTATGCCATGTTAGGCAGCTAACAAAAAAAATTGGATCAATGATTATTTTTCAAAAAGGCTTTCTTTAGAGACCAAAAATGTCAACAAGCCATCATCATTATACCAGCTGTTGTAAAAATTTGTTTGTTTACAAACTCAGTGTCAAACAGCCTATTATTAGGGTAGCAGGGATAGTGTACGTCAGCGGCCCTCGAACTGGGGTCCCCGGACCCCCGGGGGTCCGTGAACCACAGGTTGGGGGTCCGTGAAGCGCATGTTGTTGGGCCTGAGGAGGCATGAGGATGCGTTGGGGTTGAGCTAAATAACACAATGGACAAATATTTAACTCTGTCCACTTCATCATATAAGGTAAAACCAAAATCAGCTAAAATTAGGAAGTAGGACAACAGTTACCTGGTGGTGAGTTGGCTCCGATGGCGGGGGAGGAAGCCGGTCCGACCGGGCAGGCCCAAACGCACTGTGAGGGTTTGCTGGGAACGTCTGGCGGAGTCCCCTGTGAGGCGGAGCTTTAACTCCTACCTCCGGGAGAACTTTAAACACGTCCCGAGGGAGGCGGGGACATTGAGTCTGAATGGACCATGTTCCACGCCTCTATTGCTGAGGCGGCTAGTCGGAGCTGTGGCCGCAAGGTTGTCGGTGCATGTCGTGGCGGCAACCCTCGAACCCGCTGGTGGACACCAGTGGTGAGGGAAGCCGTCAAGCTGAAGAAGGAGTCCTATCGAGCTTTTTTTGGCCTGTGGGACTCCGGAAGCAGCTGATGTGTACCGGCAGTCGAAGCGGCAGGCGGCTCGGCTGGTCGCCGAGGCAAAAACTCGGGCGTGGGAAGAGTTCGGAGAGGCCATGGAGAAAGACTTCCCTACGGCTTCGAAGCGATTCTGGTCCACCATCCGCGTCTCAGGAGGGGGAAGCAGTGCAGTACCAACACTGTTTACAGTGGGGGTGTGTGCTGCTGACCTCGACTCGGGACGTCGTGGCGTCGGTGGGCGGAATACTTCGAAGACCTCCTTAATCACCAACCA
>NC_046378.1:33152286-33273572 GCF_011125445.2 Fundulus heteroclitus
ATTGTTTCCTTTTTTTTCCCATTTGTGTTTAAAATTCTAATTAATAACAAAGAAAAGTAGACATACTTTGAGGCCAGTAATCATTTTCTGACAGTTCTTTTTAAGCGATGTGCAGCAGCAGTATAGTAAATTACTTTTTTTATTTAAAAATCAATCAGTATTGATACAATATCAATGACTAGGCTATTAGCTAAACGACACTTAATTCCTGCTATTTGTAGCTAAATACAGTTAAATGAATTGCTGTGCACATAACATGGCACACATTCTTCTCATGCTTCATATAAATCCTTTTTTTCCCCACCCACTCAAAGCACCATCTCTTCCTCCTGCGTTCAAACAGAACTCCAGATATCCATCTCGCCCATGGAAAAAGGAAAAAAAAAAGAGAAAAGCTCTTCAGCTTTCCCTGGAAGCAGTGCCTACATCGCTGAAAGCCCCTCTGAAAGCGACTTTGTTGATGCGAGTCGGACAACAGACAGAATTGAAACATGATAAGAAATGTAGGCGTGCATGCTGAGCGTGATGATGTGTGCCTCGGGTTTCAAGCGAGGGAGAGGACATGCCTCAACATGCCCAAAAGGTTTCCTCCAGCAGATGGTTCACAGACACCTTCTTAAAGCTTGATGTGACACGGGGGAAACTTTGCACTGAGGTTTTAAACTTAAAAGCCTGAAAAACAGCTGACAGGGGTAGAACGATTAGGTCATTCAGACGTTAATATGTCAACAGCATCTGTCTGAATTGATCAGAATTTGCTCTTTCTCAGCGACTTTTTGATCTGCCGTCTGTTGTGAGAAACAAATAAATACAAACTGACTAAATGACACATTAGATTTAAAGTTATTTTAGTGTGTCACAGGTCTGTGATTTTGCAAGGTGATTTCCTTGACTGCTTTGATGGTCTCTCAAACCCAAAAGGGAATCTTTTACATTAATCCGGGTCTCTCAAGCCCTTCCTCAACTCCAATTCCCAGGCCACCAAAAATCTGCCCCGCTTTAGCAGTCGCCTTTACCCCCCCCCCCCCCCCCCCTTCCCTTCTTTGGCCTCTTGAATGATAACCTTGAATGGCATTGTCCCGGAGTATGAAGGAGGGTAAAGAAATTCCTGGGGTCTCAAACGAGGAGAGAGCAGGAGGGCTTGACAAAAGGCATCTGCACTCTGCAAATCAGAGAATGAGGGGGGGGGGGGGGGCATATGAAAAGGGGGCAGTTTTTCATTCAGGTAAAAAGCTTTAAAAAGAAAATAAAGCTCAGCCCTGATAGAAGAAATCTCTTCTCCGTGTGCTTTTTTTAAACCATTCAAACCTCCCTTTCAAAACTCAGCTGAGCCATGATGATGAAATCTAAGGCAAGAATAAAGATCGCTATATTAGAGCAAAACACACAGACCGGGCGTTGGGATACGTGCGGCTGATTGTATCAGGTTAAGTCCATTCAACCCAACTTTCCCTCCTTCTTAGCCCATACATGAGTCTTTCATAGAGCCATTAGGCCTGCGATAGTGGTTCTGATAATGACCGAGGGTAGATCAATTGAAACTCGATCTGTGAATAAGCCGGCCTGCCCTTTTATATTCTGCGCGGCACACTGAAGCTGACCCTTTCCTCTTCCTCCTCGCCTCCTTCGCTGAACTCCATCAAGTATCAGCTGGCTGCTATAGCAACTGAGCCAAAAAAAAATTGATTATTGGCAAAAGCCATAAAGGAAAGCAAACAGTGCTCCGAGATATGTGTTGATAGACCAGTTTTTGAACTCCCCCGAAAGCTGAAGGCATATGAAACTTTTAACTCAGGTTGTGATTGATGCTACTTAAAGAAAACTGGGTCTTTTGAGTCTTTTTTTTACTTTTCAGAAAGAGTATGGTGGTGTCAGTTTTTATAATTCATCCTGTTCTGCGGTGTCATGTAGCTGCTCTGTTGCCTCTAAAAAAAAAAGCCCTTTATTGAATGCTCCCCCAACTATCCTCATGGCAGCTTTTTGAAATCTTGCAACAGTTTCATCATGAGACAACCATTTGCTCGGAGCAAAATTAAGTTGTTCCAGTCTGTGCTTCGGGGAAAGAAATGAAATACGCAAAAGATTCTGGCTGTCATTACTGAGGAGAATTTGTTTCAAAGGACATTTCTTTGCAGCACAAAGATATAACTCTACATGCAACATCTTGTTTGCAAATGGCAAAGTTGTTTTTACATTAAGAGTTTAATGGGGGGTTTTCTCTTTCGTTACTTTCATAGTATAGTTTTTGGACAAGTGTGAACCCATGCTGTACAGTACTTGCCACATTTCTTGGTCCCCCTGGTAGGGATTTGTGAAAAGCATTTTATCTTTTATTGCAGTGGCAGGATCTCACGATAAAATCTTTTTAGAAAATCCTACATTTCATTTCAGTACATTGTGTGTTGTGTTGATTTTCCTTTCTGGTTTAGGCCATGCTTCTTTGTTTGGTTATCTAATGCTGCAGTTGTTCCTTTGTCCTTGTATGTATGTTGCGTTTGTATGTACATGGCTGCATGGATGTATGCACAGAAGTGAAGGCAGATGTTGACCGAAGTTAAAATATAGAGATGCTGGCAAAAGGAGTTGAGGGGAAGCTGCAAATATATCCGTAAATGTGGAGAGCAAGTGCAGCACCATGGCGCAGATGTAGAGCTGAAACAGTGAGCACCATGAGGCCAAACAAGGCAAAAGACCCAGCAAGCCACCTAGGTCACCCCACACACCCACAGCATTCATACAGTGCAAGCCCCCACCCCCGATGACCAAAGCTTAAATTAAAGGATCCTGCCCCCATCCAGCAATTTGCAGACTGACTGCCACCTTGAATTCACTTCAAAGCCAAGGAGTTCTACCCCAGACAATGACTTCAATAACTATCTTCATACAATGACAACTGAGAGCGCACTCCGTCAAGCACCCTGCAGAGACTCCAGAGTAGCCGGCCAGAAAGCCAACAACACCAGACATCTGCAATTGGATGTACTTTCTCAAGCTTCTCCAGGCCTTTGAAACAGAACAGCTAATAGATCTTCCAACATACTTAAAGTGTAACTCACCCTGATGCATAACTTCGCCCCCAACCACATTTTGACCAAAGTGGGTGGTTTCAAGAGATACAGGGCAAAGAGTGGTGATGAGTGACGGGATTAAAGGTATAGCCATGTTATGCGCTTATAAAAAAAAGATCAAAAACCATTTGATCATGATAAAATAAAGTAATATACACCAAGGCTTCATCTTGATAGTGTTTTGATGATCCTTTTTGAGGCTAAATAGTATCCAGCACCAGGTGCGATGAGCAGATATAAACACAACTATCATAATGCCGGTTTGCTTAATATATATATCATTTGTAAATAATGACGGACCAAGCCTGACCCTCTGAAATGCCTCGCAGTAAAACAGCGTGATCGAAGACCAACCATTATTAATTAAATACACCGATCTACGGCAACTTTAAGAGCCTCGTGTCAGAACATTTTTTCACGTCAATAAACCCTGCGTTCACATTTGAGCAAATGGCGTCTTTAGCATCCGCTTCAGTGAACACCAACATTCATACTGTATTCCCAGCACTATTACAGTCTTTTCCCTCTTGGAATCATTTATTTTATTGCATTTTTTTTTTCACTGGATCTTGGATCACTCTTCATAGTTTCGCTGGGAGATGCTAATAGCCTTTAGCCGCTTCCGTGCGTTATCCCCTGCTGTGCATGCGCAGTGTCGTACTTCCGTTGTTATTATAAATATACAGTAAGGGCTTTATTTACTAACAAACTGAGCAAAAACAACGTATAAAATACCAAAATAACAACTAAAACACTAACAGGAGATGATATATATCATAAAAACATTGTATGCAACCACAGTGAGCTACTGACGTATAAATAGTCAAATAATGTGGCTATGCACTTTTAAGCTTACCAGTTTCTGAGTGGTAAAGGGATGTTAGCAACATTATTGCTGACATGGGTTCAAAACAGTAATTCTTAATACTATCCATCAATGCTCCCGATTAAAACTCCTGAGTCCGACTTCCCACAGGGACAATGGGGCACACACATCTGTCTGAGATGCTTTTATACCTGAACACAGGGCTATAATGACAAATGCATATAGCCACAAGTAAGCTAAGGGTCTAGCTCAGAGACCCAAAGTGGCAGTCTGTGGGATTCTAACCCAGAACCTTTCAGCTGCTTTCAGGACTTTAAAGTTTGGAACTTTTGATGGGTTTTTGCAACCATTAAAGAAGATAAATTCCCCAAACCATAGTTATTTGTGGCTCAAACAGCCCCAGAAATTGTCGGGTGTTCCAGCAGCTGACAAGCACACGTGAAATGAAACGCCTCCCCAAATGCCTCTTTTGTGCAAATTGTGGAGTGTTGGTGTCATCTTCTGTGAAAAGAAGGACAGGAAGTATCTCTGCACAGCAGCATGCACACATGCAGAATCAGAGCCTACAGGTAGTTGCCTCTGAGAGCTCTGCATGCTTTCAACAACTTGGCTCGCAAACATTCTGTGAAAGAATGTCTTACAGTCTTACTAATCTTTTTCCCACATCCCAGTCTGCGGCTTTCCTACCTCCAGTTTTCAATAACCCACATACTGAGTGTGGAGGATGAGATTTGGTGGATTAAACCATCTCCAGGAAAAAATAAATAAATCGAATGCATAAAAGCCGAACGACAAACGTGGGACCATGTTAGACACAGACCTGAATTACACCTCAGTGATTTGTTCATATTTTTATTCGTCTGCCCCCGCAGTGAGTTGTGCTACGCCGTGTCTTAATGGTGTCATGGTGAAATGCGAGTCCTGACATTGATTTCACCCTCTGAAATATTGCATGTTGAGAGAGATCCTATTTAAAAATAACAGTAAACAGCAACAGTTTATAGTCAGACCTGCTAGGATTTTGCCACATGAAGGAAATTAAATTCTGTCCTTGTTGTTGTGAGAGATCTCCTGCTGCTTGTAACAATCCATCCATCCATTAGATCTTAGAGGAGTGAAACCTTACATTTTGTCACATCACAATCCCTCCAGCAAATCCCCAGGAGACATCTTGATCAGAAGTCCTAACCAGCTGAAATGACTTCACTCAAGAAAGAGCAGCAGCGTTACTCCCAGAATGACGAAGCCTTGTAGATAGAGCGTTACTCTATTTATAAGGCTCCTCAGGAAACTCACTTCATCTACATGGATTTCATTCTTTTGATCGTTATCCATATGTTATGACAACAAGCATCGGAAGATAGATCACCAATTAAATTGAAAGTTTTGCTTTTTGGCTCAAATCATTCTTCCCCCTTGAGAAATTAAGGCTGACCTAACGGAGACGTGCCTAACCACGTAACTGAGGTCACACATTAACATGGATGGTTTTAATTTTCTTCTTGCTGACAGAATCCAGGACAGCGGTAGGAAGAGAGTAGGGGGTCTTGGGTGTTTGTGAATGTGTAAGTGTAACTCTGGGCACTTAAGGTGTAACTCACCCCAAAATCAAAGTTTTTACTAGCATTGAGAGTGTTGACCGATAGTGTTTGAATGTTAGCCCATGTCAGCAATGATGCTGCTAACATCATTTTAGCACTCAGAGTCTAAACTCATTCTGTTTACCACTCCCTCTCTGAATCACCGCACTAAGCCAGCGGCTTGAACTGAGACCATGCCCTGCTGGTCTCCCTCAACCTCCAGTGACGAGGGGGGTGAAAAATCTTCCACCTCAAAAGACTTTGAGGCAAAGCCACCAGATGTCTCCCATGTCCCTCCATGTTTCAACGTATCACTTTCCCTCATCCTGACCGCAACCTGAGCCCTGCAACCCCCAGTGCTCATCACCACACTTAAGGCCAAAACACAGTAAACCATCCGATCCATCCAATATGAAAGAAAATTGCGTCATAGCTGTTAGATCTGGTCGAAGGGAATGGGCCCGGGCAGACCGCCTTGTGGTTTGCTGTAGTTGTACTGCGCAGCTACGAGCATTGGTAGACCCCTGCTTTCTTTTGGTCGCAGCTATGCAGCATTTTGATGGGAAATCCATGAGTCAGACAGGAACAGAGACTCTTCGGCAAAGTAAAACAAATCCTCCTTGGGGAAAATACTAAATAAAAGATCCAAACTGAAAGGTTAAACAGAACGCAGTTTCCAGCCAGGTTTGTTACCATATAGGTCCGCCCCGGAAAACACACAACTCAATCAGTAAAACATTTCAATAAACTGTGTACTTACCCATGGTAGGAGCTCAAAAGCACAGATAAGAACAGATAAGGACCTTAAACAGCATCTTCTTTGAGCTTCTTCGCGCAGCAACTGCAGCTTTGCGTTTACTGCCCGACTTGATTTTGCTAGCAGAACTTCCGGAAGTTGCGGCACATACTCTCACGTGAATACCCGATCTCCCGAGTTCGGTGGTCCGTAGAGGGACCCTCTACACAGTCAGTAGGTGAGGAAAAAAATCTGCACCTGTTTCAACCTTTAGCCTCATCTCTTGGAAACTCCCACTTTGGCGGCGTTTTTTCAAAATGTGTCTGGGGGCTGGGTTATGCCTTTACATCAGGGTGAGTTACACTTTAACTATGAAAGAGATGCTCTGCAGTAAGGAGACTGAGCTGCTAGCTGTTAGCATGAGGCCATATTATCTGCCCCATGTTATGGGCTAATGCTGCAACAGTCTACAACGTCCTCCACACTATGACCAGCAGACTCTGAACACAGCATCCCCAGGCCCTGTTTCTGCTCTCCAGAGATGAAGATGTTGAGGCTCTCTTTGGAGGTGAAAAGGATGGATAGCATCAGGAATGAGTGCATCAGAGGGAGAGATCTTGTTAGATGTATGTGAGATAAAGCCACAGCGGCCTGACTGAGATAGTTTGGACATGTAAAGAGGAGTAATAATGAGTACATCTGCAGAAGGATGCTGAGGCTGGAACTACCAAGCAGGAGGCTTGGAGGAAGACCAAAGAAGAGATATATGGATGGAATAAAAGAGGATATGAACTTAGTTGGTGGGAGAGAGGAAGATGCAGAAGATAGTGTTAGATGGAGATGAATGACTTGCTGTGGAGAGCCATGAAAAAGGAAAAGTTAATGTTTTTTGTTTTTTTTTTCAAAGACCAAACATTTGTTTTTATTCATTTGTGCTGCCGCAAAGGCAATCAATTTGATTATATGCTGGTTCATCTCTGCCTTGCACTTAAAAGAGAATTGTAAATTGTGTTTAATAATGATCATGAATATGTAATCACTTTGGCAAACTCCACAGTCCATGCGCTTACAAATTTGAATCTTAGCACATGAAATAACACTATATACTGTAACTGAAAACATTCAAATTGTTTTTTCACCCCATAGGACGGCGGGTGTTGGGTTCATTTGGGTAACACTGCGGCTGCTTGAACAAGGGATTAACGCGGGCCGCTTCTGTTTTACTCTTCCTGCATGCTCAGCTAAATGCTGTCATTTTTTTTTAGGGGTGAAGCAGAGACTAATCTGAAATTCTCTTAAAGCTCTGAAGAGAAATGGGCGAGTTGTTACGTACGTGAATATCCGTGAATCCCCCCGCTGATGCTCAGCTGTAATGATAGGGACTTGGCAGAAGCCTGTTTTATATCCCCTTGCTCTAATCAGTATGCCAGAGTTATACTGAATTGATTTTCTAGCAGCACCACCACAGTCAGGCACTCTGTTTTTCTCACACAACTGCATCAGAAACACGTTGTCCTTTTGACTTTGATGGGGGGTGAGGGGAGAGAAAACACAGATGTCTTTTTCCACTTTTCCCACTCCACCCCAGATGTTAGCCGTTTTTTTTTTCCGGCCCATCTCCATTAGCATGTGGATTAATTTCTGCTTCTTATCAAGTCTAGATGTAATAGGCAGCCTCGCATGGTAGGGCTAATCATATTGGACGGCAGCGTTTTCTTGCATTTCTTTTTTTTCCTCTCTCTTTTTTTTCCCCTCCTCAGCTGCCATCCTCACATCCCAAAACTGATAGCAGGGCAGACACATCAGAGAGGATTAGGCTAATGTGATGGAAGAGCCACCTACAAGGGGCCCCCACAGGATAATTTTAAGAGACAGTCCTTGACATTCAGGGAATAACTTGTCAAGACCTGGCTACAGGCAAATATTGAGGATATTAATCCTTAATGTAATGGCCTTGACTAGATTTTACTCTTGTCTCTGTGAGCAGCTTTAAGCACAGTCATAAGTCTCTTTAATCACTGACATAAAGCAGTCCCTCAAGGATTCTCCTGAGTTTTACAGTAATTATTGCATAGCGGGGGGAAAAAACGCTTGTGTTTTTCACTCTTGCCTGTGTGAGAAATTGCCAAGCGATTTGCATAATGTTTGCTGTTAATTTGCGCGAGTTTGATGATACGCTGGCAGAGGAGTGCTTTGTTTCCGCTGCAGTGAAAATAGGATTGGGTGTCAAATCCCAACCCAAGGATTTCTTTTTTTTGGGGGGGACAGGGGGAACAGGTTAGGGCTCCCTGTGCCCAAACCAGTATCTGACCTGGTCAAGGCATATCATGCTTGAGATTAATTCATTATAAAACTTTTATTTTTAATTAATCCTTCCTTTCCCTCTAGTTGTTTGGAAAATTATTCATGCTCCATGACCTTTTCCACATTTTGACATGTTACAATCCCAGACTGCAATGTATTTACTCTTGATTTTATGTTATAGACCAACAGAAGGTATCCCTTAACTATATATAACTATAGGTAGAAGTGACATTTGTGGCTTCCTTTGTTATCCCTTTCCTCCGATGCCCCAAAATAAAACTCAATTACCTTCAAGAGTCATGTTATTAGTCAATATAATTCCGACAGTTCAGGGAAGATCTTATAAAACAGTATCCCTAGCTTTAGACATCTCGTTGACCACTGTTTAATCCATCATCTGAAAAACACAGACAGCATGGCACAACCTCCAACCCTACCAAGATCTGGGAGTCTGATTAAATGGACAGGCTACAAACCCATGTTGTGACTCTGGAGGAGCTGCAGAGAGCCACAGCTCAAGTGGGAGACTCACTTTACATTTTGACAGGACAACTATGCATTCAACCAATGTGGCCCTTATCGCAGCATAGCTAAAAGAAAGCCATGAGAAATCATGTGTACAGTTTTCCCCAGACCATGTTGGAGAGGCAACAAACATATATGGTGCTCTGGTCAGACGAGCCCACTCGGTGTTGGAGAAAACCAGCACTCCACATTGTCCTGAACACAACATCCCCGTGCTGAAACAGGGTGATGGATGCATCGTGCTGCGGTGATGGTTTTCTTCATGTAAAGCTGAAACCATGTATAATTTTCCTTCCACTATAAAGTTATGTTTTATTTTGTGGTTAGTATAAATTTGATGAAATTCCGACATAAGGATGTTGAAGATTGTGGTGTGAATGTGACAAAATGTGAATCATATTCAAGTAGAGCGAACACTTCTGCAAGACACTTTTATTCATGATGGAACAATGACGAGGAAAACACACGATGCTTTGTAGTTTTATTAACATCAATAAAAGATTCATAAATTATTGAAACCCTGAGGGATCCATCCAAAAGAAATGGCAACCCTCCTCTGGGAGCTTAATTATGAGAGTTTGTCCTTGATGCAGGTTTCCTTTTCCAAGCTGTGTTTTCTTAACCTCCAGCTATGTTTTTTATATATATTTGGGAGTCCCCTGTGATGACCTCTGTTACCGCAGCCACCTCATTGTTTTCTCATCTTCCTCTTTAGGTCTGCTCATTGGGTCGGGCTGTGCTCTCTATCCCCTGGGATGGGACAGTGAAGAAGTCCAGCAGACCTGCAGCAACAGCTCAGACCAGTTTAAACTGGGTAAGGTGCCACACATTCCATGAATTCATAAATTTGTCTTTTGTTTACTAGGTGTTTTAGCTCTTTTATTGAACAATCCAAGAAAAGGTAATGCATCGGGACTGAACAACGGCACACTGCCCCTTTCTCTCAGAAAACCGACACATGCCTCTCGTGCTGTCACATTCTGTAGAGCCATGATTTCTTGGTGTTTAAAATTCATGATATAAAGTCAGCCGATCCTCCTCTAGCTGGTGAGCTGGTGGTTACAGCTATAAATATGTGCCGAGAATAACTAGGAACTCAACTTGTGCTCTGTATGCAGCTGGCATTATCAGGTCCAACACACAGGCAGTAATACGCTTTTTTATCAGACACTTGGGAGGTAGAAAATCTTTTCATCTCACAGCTGCTGCTATATTTGATGCTAATCAAACAGTGTTGAATGTTTTACTTCATTTGAATATTTTATTAAGAACTGCAGCATCAGCAAACTTCAGAGGGGAGAGGGGGAAATTATTTAGCGTGATTTAGTTGAATAAAGTCGGAAAATTAATTTAAGAATTTTCTCATTAGCCAGGCTGATTGGGTTGTGTTCACAGTCAACATTTTGAGCTCATTTCGCACAACTAACAAGCGGGATGTGTTTACATGGGAAATGTATGAGAATGGATTTTAGACTCATCAACAACAATAAATAAAAAAATTCAACCTTCATTATGTTCAGCTATGCTTCACCTAAAAATTTGCCCTCCATTTATAGTTCTGAATCAATTTAAAAAGTTTCTTAAAGGTACATAGCCATTTTAAATGCTTAGAAAAAAAAGGTTTGATCATGGAAAAATTAGTTGCTACACACTAAGCGTTCATCCTGATAGTGTTTTGATAGTCCTTTTTGAGCCTAAATAGAACTCAACAACGGGCGCGATGGGTAGATATAAAAAGATGTGGCGCCATCTACTGGCAGTACTGCATAACTGTTAAAAGGCTAAATAGCAAATACTAAATAATGTTGGATTGGGCCTGACCCCTCCACAGTGCCTCGCAGTAAAGCAGCAGCTCTGTGTGATCAAAGACCCACTATTATTAATTAAATAAACCGATCTAGAGCAACTATAAGAGCCTCGTATCAGAACATTGAGGAGACAAAAAATTCCCATTTATAATCAGAAACAGGGACAGAGCATCCAGGTAAGAACCAATCAATTGATCGATTTATGTTGTTTGTATACTTAAGATTGTTGAGCCTAAAAAGAGCATTGGTATTACTGTTATCACAGTATGAATAAGTACGTTTACTCACGTCAATCAACTCTGCGGTCACATCTGCTCCTCGGCAGCATTAGCTTCAACTTCAGTGAACACCACTGTTCATACTGTATTCCAGGCGCTATTCCAGTCTTTATATATATATATATATATATATATATATATATATATATATATATATATATATATATATATATATGTCTTCTTTACTTTGGACCTTTCTCCATTATTTCCATTACGTCACTGAGAGATGCTAATAGCTGTAGCTGCTTCCGTGTTTCGTGTGCTTTCTGCCTAAAAGCGCAGTGTTGTAGTCTGTTGTTACTCTAAATATACACAAAGGGCTTGATTTACTAACAAATTGAGCAAAAACAAAGCGTAAAACACCAAAATAACCAATCCGCCAGCAGGACGTAAAAATCTTTTATAATAACTTTGTATACAACTAGAGTGAATTACTGATATATAAATAAAAAAAAAATAAAAAAATGTCCAATAACGTGGCTATGCACCTTTAAGGATATACTTTCATGACAAAGAGCATCACAAACCACAAACAGACACATTTTATGACCAACTGGTCCAGCTTTAACTTAAAAAAGGACATTTATATTAGATGCCAGTGTAATTGTCATAACATCCTCAGAAGTCTACTTCTGCCAAAAATAAACCACTATTAAATAAAACGTGTTAACATTCATCTGTTCCTTGCTAGTTTCTAGACATCTGACTAATTCCAAAAAATATACAATAGATTCCACTCTTGTTTCATTCATTTAACAAGAAAAGTGACAAAGATTTGTGTAAAACATTTAAAAACATTACCTTCCTTCCCAACAGCAACATGTGGAAACTAGCAGTCTCAGCAATGTGAAAGTTTGAGTTCACCACATTACATTGAGAAAGAGAACAAGATTTTTTTTTGGAATAATAAAGGCAGAAACCTCAATGTCCCTTTACAAAAATGTTGAAGACTAATACACTCAAAGTCAGGAAAAAGTTAGCAAACAACTACTTAGAGCTATTGCTATTGAAGCTACTGACTCATGGAGTGTACTTCGTTTTCAACACAAGGCTTTTACATTTGTCTTTATTTTTGTTGCGTAAATACTTACATGACATCTGCTTTAGCAATAATAAATGCTCTGGTGAAAATGGTGACCTGCCAGACTCCTCTGTTATATTTAGGTCATCCAAAATAGGCCGGCAATAATTGCATGTTTTCACCCCTGCTTCTGGGCGAGAGGCAGGACTCATCTTTCTGAAATTCAAATAAGTCACAGAAGAGAAGCCGACTTTATAGGCACTGTTGGGCCGCAGGTTCTAAGGATCCAGTAAACATGTTAACCAACTCAGAACTTTTTTTTCTGTTTACACACTGAAATGACTACTTCATCACCTTGCAAGTCAGCTGGCCTTTAGTCTCTTTTGCAAGCAGTCGCTGATTAGTTTCGGCACCATGACGAAGATGCAGGTTAATGTTGTATTTGTGGAGAACCAAAAGGCCACATAAAATTAAAGGTCAGCTGATTAGGCATTGCTCGCCTGTGATTGGTTAGCACTAATTCTAAAGCTAGCCTGTGTATTTAGTAAGGGAACAAGCTGTTTTCCACCATTCGGTACACAACATCATAGATGACATATAAGCACTCAGAGTTCGCTGTGAGATATTATGTTGGTTAAGTCAGTATTACTGTAAATTGCACCCCAACCTACGTCTTTCCCCTTTTCATGTTCCTCCACATGGGTACCACGAAAGCCACGTCTAAGAACATGATTCGATTGATTTATTTTGTGGCAGTTTACACAAACTGCCGTGAGACCACATTCTTTTGTCAGTAATTGTTATGACAAATTACCCAGAACAGCTGGATGAAAGATCAGTGAACGCTGTGTCCTTTAACAAGACAAAAAGCACCAATTATCTTGGTTCTTTTACAGTTTTGTAGCTTTCAAAGACGGCGAACACTGCAGAAAAATAACAGGTTCTCTCAGGCAAATTATGGCGTGCTACGGTTAACAGCTGTCAATGTGTCTGTAGTTAGGTTTGACAGGATTTATATAGATCCATATACAGGATCTATGTCTATAGCTCCGTGTTATTCAGAGGAATCCAATCATAAAAGATTCACCTTCCCATATGCATCAATGAGATTTCAGAGCACGTCAACAGAAGTAATTTTGTTGGGTATCCAGTTCTCATTTTGTGATTTCCTCTTTGAAAGAGCGGACTCTTTGAGCATTATTGTTAACAAGCATGCTTGCATCAGTGTGTCATTAGCTGCTCCAGGCAAATTAATTTATTTCTTGTTTTAGACTCTAGCTGGAGCTCTCATTAGCACCATGACAGGCTGGTGATTCTTTTTCTCTTTCCTTTTTTTTTTTTTTTCTTTTTGTCCCATGCGAGCGGCAGATTTAGCACAAATCTTCACACAAATTAATTCCTCTTTCTCATTTATTAATCATGAGGAGCGCAGTCGACAGCTCTGAATTCCTTTGGAGATCACAAACACTGGATGTGTGTTCAGTTCGAAGATCTGAACGCAAAGAAGCATAACAAATCCCACTTACTGTTCTGACCACACAGGGTATTTTGTAAATGAAGTATTCCCGTTTTGTAAACACAAAAAATACGGTTACCCTAGCTATTTATGAAAAATGGCCATTTTTTCTCATTAAGTGTGACACTGAAGCAAATGTAATTGTGCAATTTGCAGGAAAATGAGGCTTTGCGAAACATGTCTTTCTACTTTTGACCTTTGAAAGATTTGATTTCTCCCACTGAGAACACAGTTGACAGTGTGTTTTTTCATGCAACACTTACTATTTACATCCATAACAGACTCCAGAATGTGGCGATAGTTTAAAAAAGCAGCTGCTGTTGACTCCCGGGCTTTGTTGGATGTACATTGTTAATAAAACAGTCGCGAAAGCTGTGACATCCAGCAAGAATGTTATTTTATGTTGGTGCCGTTCGGCGGATCTTTCCACCCGTGACAAGTCATTAAATATTCATGAACTGAGGCGACATTACACCATGTGATTCTGTGAGCTAGTGAGAAAAGTGACACCAAGAAGCTTAAACGAATGGGAATTTACTAATTTAAGAAACCAAGTAAAAACATTTAAAGGAGCAATAAGCTTAATTTCATTCATTTAAATAGAAAGAACAAAAAAAATCAGATAATTTCTTATAATCTTTTTTCTTATAATCTTTCTTATAGTCATAGAAAATACAGCTGCGTATACGTCTGTGCATCCTCTATTTTAAATACCCCTACGATACTTAAAATAGCTAAATTTGAATCTTCTTCACTCAGTAACAGTGAAGCGTCGTTATCAGCATGACCTGGACACTCGAAAATACGTTTACTGACCGGAAAGGTTTCAGTTTTGGAAATCACGAATCAGAGCTGTTTAAAATGAAAAATGTTCGTTTCCGGTTGTCAGCCAATTTCTAGAAACATCTGGAGTTAATCATGAAATTATTGTGTATCTTTTGTCATTCGTGCATGCAACAATTTTATTGGTAGAAAGAACGCTCCCTTTCATAGAAGGATTAACCAAAACATCAGTCGCAGCAACGCGGGACTTGCTGCAATGAGTCTGGATCGGTGGATGGATCTGTAGTCTTAGATCTTGGTCTAGTAGTACAACAAATGTGTCAATGTCAGGCCAGATGTTGGTATCAAGTGTTGGATCTGTCCGAGCTGCAACGATTACAAAAGATCAAAAGTCCTTTTTTTTTTTCAAACCTGTCGTACCATTGGTCGGGCTTTCAGAAACATTCTTACCAGTCCTTTGCGCTCATTTGTCACATAGCAGACTGTTTGTGAATGAGGTTAAACTAAGCCCTTACATTTGTTTTAACGATTCTCACAAGCAGAGGGGAAGTATAGGAGCAGCCTGAACAAAAATGTCAAGCATCTGGCTTCCTTCACTTTACACTGTCATGTTAGCATCAGGCGTGTTCTAAAGTTGGCCCAGGAGACAAGACCCACACATTACGTCCTGTCGTACGTTTTCCAAATGAAATAAGATAAGATAGGATAACATAAGATAAGATAAGATAGGCTTTATTGATCTCACATTGGAGAAATTCACATGTCACATCGGCTCAGTAAATATTTCTAAAAGAAGCAAAGGATCTTTTAAACCGGTCCTCTTGTAGAGTATTTAAGCCCTTTTTCAAATGTTCTAACATTGTCAAAATTGACTAAGTGGTCTTTAGGTTAAGCAGTAATGAATTCTAAAAAATATTAATCGATTTCTTTTTTAGCAATGAAATGTCCAAAGGCACAGTTGCTAAAAAATACAAAAAATATAATTAAATAATTAGTTCACAGACAACTATTGTTGCTGTCTTTTTCCCTGAATGCTCTTTTGAAGACCCAAAAATCTCTATCCCAGTGTTTGCTAACGATTATTACGGTTCCTGGGATGATAGACTTAACGAGCCCGTGCTAATATCCTGCACACGAGCTCAGCATAAACCGCAACATGTATTTAAATAATCACAGGAGGGAATGAAGAGCCGCTTCGCATTGTAACAGCGTTTTCAGTTCAACAACAGCAGCTCGACTGCTGTGGCAACAACAGCAGGACAAACTTGTTGTGCAGCTTCCACGTTTTGTTGTATTGAAATCTCTGTGGCGGAGGTGGTCTTAAATGGAGAGTCCTGTTACATCATAATAAAAGGTGCAGACTCTGCATGTCTGACGTGCGCATTTCAGTGGGGTTCTGGGCTTGGCACGTCTGTAATACATGAACGGAAAAAAAATAACTGTGTTATCTACGGTTCCAACAAGCCTTTGAAATATGAGAGAAATTGTGTAACCAGAGGCAGATTAAAGTCTCTCGTTGCATCAAATTCTGTTGTGCCAGAGTTTTTTTTTTTTTTCTCTCAATCTGACTTTTTTCCTGCTAGAGTTCTAAAACTTTTGGAAGTTTTTTTTTTTTTTTTTTTATCAACCTACAGATAAGAAAAATTTTCTTAGACATCTGACATTGAATAAGTTACCCAACTTCATAAGCAGCTGAAATCAAGACCGGGGGAGAAAAAAAAAAAGTTCTTTAATCTTCTGCTTTGCTCCGCAGGTTCCTGTCAGATCGGCTGGGCGTACTACTGCACGGGGGCCGGCGCGGCCACCGCCATGCTCCTCTGCACCTGGCTCTCCTGCTTTGCCGGGAAGAAGCAGAAGCATTACCCGTATTGACCAGCGAATCGGAGACAAAAGGGACAGGCTGAGACCTCGGGCGGTACGACTAAAAGGGAGGGCCCTCCAACTGCGTGGACTCAGACTAGTACAGCACACCAGGCGCCAAAGACGGCAAGCCGTTTCGGTGCTCTGCACAATCCTCGGGACGCGTCTCATCTGACGACTGCAGAGACTGTTTCATAATGCAGCACACACACACGGCTCTGAAAAGTTCTCGTAAAAAGATGTTCCTAAATGAAAGATGTATGGACCAAGATTATTAGTAAAGTTGTTACATTCTGTTTTTCTTTTATTTCTTTGATCGATATCTCCCACGGGCATCAATGTTCATGTGATTGTGTGGCCTGTAAAGAGCAGAAAATATATTCCCCTATTAT
Source organism: Fundulus heteroclitus (assembly GCF_011125445.2). Classification (NCBI taxonomy): domain Eukaryota; kingdom Metazoa; phylum Chordata; class Actinopteri; order Cyprinodontiformes; family Fundulidae; genus Fundulus; species Fundulus heteroclitus. The sequence goes on from NC_046378.1 coordinate 33,168,984, forward strand.
TCCCAGAGTGTTCCCATGTCCTATGTGTCTCCCATTCTTGCCTTAAACAACCTGAAATGCAATAATACCTGTGATAATGTAAAGCAGTCCAGAAAACTGGCCGCCCGCCTCCTCGGCTCAGCCTTTTTTTTTTTTTTTTTCAGATTTCACAGATTTAAGCAGAGTTTATTTAACACGTTCATAAGATATACAATGTGTACGGTATTGTATTTTATCACGTTATCACGTGTTTTGTATTCACTCTCAGATTATTCTTGGTCATGCTTTTTTTGTTTTTGTAAATACATGTTTAATTAAATCCTGCTTTCAAGCGTGTTTTTCATCCATCCAACAGCGACGAAAGCTCGCCCCGCAGCAAAATGGGGAAGACCTTCGCATTCCTAAAAAGCCTTTCCCACGACTTCCTTATCTCAGGAGCATTTGCTCCACATGGGAGCCCTGTGAATGTAACTTTGGCCTGTTATTGATGAGCTAAATCTCATGACCTCTAGTCAGAGTATTTGCCTTTTTGATCAGGTTTCTCGACTTTAAAGCCCCAAAGCGGTCCAGACAAAGCCGGAGATGTAATCGCACCCTGGGAAATTGAGGGGCTCCGCTTCCAGCAGCCTAGCGGCTTAATGTCAGGGGGTATCTCACAGCTACTGAACCCGCCTGCATGGTGGGAATGACAATAATGATAAGGTTATGTGTCATTAGAGAAGCGAGCTGCACCTAGCTTTTCACTTTCTATTTTCAGCCATTTATTCCCCCGCGAGTTTCCCTCCCTTTGATTAACAAACGCCGAATCCACTGCGCATATGTGCACAAAGTCAGCTCATTTACAACGCAACTGTTCTCCACGTATTTGGCCCTCATTAGCGGTTCCATTTTCTCACAATGCTCAGCATCCAGCAGATAATGGAAACACACACCCCTCCCCTCCGTTTCTGACTTAAGAAATATCTCTTGGTGCACGCTCTGATGTTTAATATGTTAGCACAGTTCCTCTGCATTCCGCTTCCTTCTCTTTCTCTCTCTCCCTCTCTCTCTCTCTGATCTACGACGCTGATTGATATCAGCAGCGATTGTTGCAGCGAGTCAACCAGCTGAGGCAGACATATTGGGGTAAAGTCGGAGCGCTTGCTCCTTGATGCCGGCACCCCACGCCTCCGACTGCCAGGGTGCACCCCTTCGATGTGGGAACTTGGCAGCTGATTGTCTTAAAAAATGCAAAATGTGTGCAAACTGGAAAGTACAGCTGCTCTCGTGCAGCAACATCAGAGCTCCTTTGGAACTGACATGAATGGAGGCTGACAAGAGAATCTGCTCACGGTGGGGAGAATGATTTGATTATGTAATGAGAACCACACATTGATTGCATTCACAGATCGTCCAGAAGATTTTTTTTTTTTTAAACAATTGCTGAAAATTTTTGAATCAGGCGTTTGATTTTAAAAAAGGCATCAAATTTAACCTTGTCTCAGTTGGGAATCATTTAAAGATAGCCAAGTTGGACCTTCATCACAGACAAATCACAAGCTCCTCATGCCTGTAATGCTATTTGAATCTGAATCCTAGATAAGATTTATTTATTTTTTTGTTTCCTTGATTCAATACGTTTCCAACTTTACTTGCTTTACAGTTTTTTTTCATGTCTGTTCAGAAAGACAACTATGACAAATAAACTGAGTCATCATCCTACCAAAGTCTTACTGTTCAAAATAGACAAGGAACTTTCTGCTCTCTCTTGTGTTACACAGTAGTTGAAGAGAGAATTAATTAGCTCTACAAAAGCTTACATTTTAAATCAGAATCAGTCAGACATACTTTAATAAATAAAAGAGCTGTATTGTCAGAGTGCTCTGTTTAGTGCTTTGCAAATAGCATACGGGCTTTCTTTTTTCTAAGAGGTTTGCTTCAGATGAGCAAAAATTTCATAGGATCTATTTAAGTGGTCCTGAGTGAAGGTTAAGATATGTTATCGTCTAAATATATTCCAAGCTTCCAGTTAAAGGAGAGGCTTGGCATTCATACACAATGTGCGTCAAAGTGCTTTAAAGACAAATGGGTAAAGGAAATTACATTGAAGACAAGAAATACATTGACAATACGCTCTCTCGAAAAACACTAATAGAAAGTGTAAACGTACATAGAAATTCAAATGCAAATTCAAAGCAAATAACTAAAACATGAAAAACGGAGAGAGCTGCAGTAAACAGTTATGTTTTCGATCATGTATTATAGTAGCCAAGAACTTCTGCGTCTCAGGTTTTTAAGAGAGTGACGTCTGAAGCTGAGGAGCATACAAACTAAATGCTACCTGCCATTTGTTTCATTTTGGTCCTGGGAGCACTGTGGTTGTACATGTTCTGACAGCTCTGTAAAACATTTAGGCCATTCCATCCAGTATAGATCAGCACAATATAGAAAGATGTCAGTTTACAGAACAGAAAGCTAGTTTTCCGATTGCAACACTGGATTACCTGCAGCTGTCCGACTGATTCAGATTCAGATCTCTATTCATGTCCCAACGGGTGGTTAATTTTACACAAGTCACTATAAATAAAAACAAAGCAGCATTTAACCAGAGGGCATTGCACCAAATGCAACTGATGCAACCAATGGAGGGGTTAAAAAAACAAAAAAGTGTCAAAAAAAGTGTATCAAAAGCACATAAAGTGCTGATAACCCTGTAAAACGAACTGTGAATCTATCAATAAACGAGTAATAATTCACAATAATTAACATTAAATCCATCAGTTCTTTGAGAAATCACAGTAGCTAACAATTCATGAAAACACATTTGCCATTGGTAGAGGAACAGCAGATTCTCAGCCATAACTCCAACCAGAGAGCACTGGGAATAAATGAATCTTTGTACATGATGCTCTGAACAGAAGGCATCCTGAACCGAGACCCAGAGGGTAAAAGCTGAAGCTCAGAGTGGAGGGGGGGGAGTACTGACAGACAGGCTGGAGTTAGCTTTTTTTTCAGGGTGCAGTGTTTGTGCAGGTCAGGGAGGCTGCTTTGCTGAGCACTTATCAATTAGCTGCTGACATTCACCATTTTTGATAGCTTTTAATTGGTTTGATGGAGAGCGCTAAACTACAATCTAACCCACTGAAATGAAATCACGCACTAGTCTTTTTGTTTCCACTTTTGCTAATGCTGTTAGGATGGTAGTACGCTGGTTTGGTAATAGACTTTTTCCCAATTGTTAAAATTTAAATCAGAGTCCAGAGTAATCTAGGTATATTGAACGCCTTTTTAGCATTTAGCCCATTTATTCAGTTTTGTGTTGATCTGTAACATTCCAGAAATGATCGCTTCGGTAATTTTTGTATTAAGTTGGAGGAAATTTTGAGATATTTACTCATTATTGTTATGCATATTATCCTTGTATGGTACTGTGGTCATGTGGTGAGGCATCAGCAGACATATAAGAGGTGCGCCATGTTTGATGTCTCACTGATAACATGCATGCTATATAAAACTAATGCAGTTTCAGTAAAATGTTAAACCTGACTGGATTCATTTGATCTTTTATTTCGATTTTTCATAAACTTCCTTTTTAATCGTCTTTACCAAAGTGCTGAGTACAAAGTGGGTTGTAATTACTTATTCTTCCAGCAGTCAGGTTTGACTCCTATTAAGTTGATTTGGTCTGTAGTTTTCAGAGCCTGGGGAAAATGTGCTGACAGACAAGATTAAAAATGGGTTGTTGAGAGTTTCTGAAATAAGGTTCTGTTTGAAGCTTATAAGCATCTTTCCTGCAAGCATTAGGGGGAAGCTTTGGCCTTGACTAAATCAAAGTTTGACTGTTTTCAACTTGAGTTTTAAAAACACTTATCTAAACATTTAAACCATTGCAAGTTTTGCATCGGAGGCTTTATTACAAAGCAGATGGAGGAAATGGATGTAGGGAATGGTGTGTAACCAATAATCTTCCTGTGTTACACGGAAGCAAAGCATGGACTGCTTTTTCTAGTCAGAATGCATGATTCGTGTAAAGGTAAATCAGTTTAAAACCAGTAAAAAGTTGTTTGACTGATTGCTAATTTTGTTGTTTTACAGAGGGAGATCATTGGTGACAAATTTGAAGGGTCGGAAATTAGGGTTTGGATAAAAACACAATTTTTCTGGGGCTAAAACTGCTTTAAGATGGTAAAATTCTGCTTTGATCGTGGCCAATCCTATTAGTTTTAGCCTCTGTTACCAACTAATCTTCTACTCAATCAACAAACTAAGACTTATCTGATGCAGGGAAGATTTTTTTCCCCCATATTCTTTTAATTTAAATCTAAACATGTCCTTTAAATCGTCTTCTGGAAACATCTTGATGATGCAACTGTGATGATTTTTTTTTTACCTACTAGAAAGCAGAAAGGATCAAAAAGAACAAAAATGTTGGAAACCTACAGAAATCCCTGAAGCATGCAGACCTTATCTTTTCTAACCAAAAAGACTGCTCCTGACTTGGAACCTTAGAGAAAACTTCACATTTTGTCAATTCCTGAATGGGGTTTATTTTTCTGACTAATAACCTCCTTAAAAATCATCTTGATAGTGCAGAAATAAAAATATTTGCCTCTAGTCTGTACAATCTGTGACACGTTTTGTAGATCTAGCCCAAAGAGAGAAGTACAGTTTCTACTTTTAGGATATACTACAAATTACAGCTGAAATCCTGGTTTTTTGCTCACGTAGAAATGATGTTATTTACCACTATTTAAAACCCATCTTCATTTTTTTGCTACAGAAAGTCCCTTGAGGGTTTTGCTTCGTTCTGCTTTTCTCGTTTTCTTCCAGGTAGAAAGAGTGAACATCAAACGGGCTTAAAAAACAGCAAGTCCCCAAAGGCACACTTTGAAAGACCTTCAAACACCCAAAGATACTGTATCTGAAGACCAAAAGTCAAGAAAGTTTGTTTCCTTTCATGAGAAATCTAAAAGAGAAGCAACACAGCTCGAGACTTTTGTGTGCAGGACTATAATTACGTGTTTGCTAGTGTTTTGCCTTGTTTTACTTCGTCGGTTCTGAAATTACTTTTGGAGAGATGATCTTTTGCAGCTGATGTGAAAAAAAAATCTATTTAAATTGATTCTTTTTAATGAATATTTTCCCCTGATGGTACTCTGCTGCTCTTAAAATCTATCTGGTCAAAAGGAAACGTTGAGCTATTAATGCTTGGATCTATTAAACATTGCAAAGTGAATATTAGAGTAGAACAGTAACCATTGAAAGCTTAAATAATTTGTGTTATTGTACTTCCAGCATTCATTTATCTGTCTCTGTAATGTGGGCTTTAACTAGATTGAACAGGTATCTGCCTCATAGCAGTCAAATCTGACTCGTCTGTTGAGTCATATAGTACTTAAGCTCAATTCAAAAGGCTAAGCTGACTTTTGTTCTGTACTGGCTAAAATAAATACGGGGGAAATGAAACGAACATCCCCGGGCGAGTTATTTACATATAAAGTGACTGAAGGTACAGCGAGTGGCTCGTGCACAGCAAACTGAATCACAGTAAATGAAACTTGGGGGGGAAAAAAAGAGATAAAATCTTCAAGCCTACAATAAATTTGTAATTTAAACCCTTTTAGGCCTTGTTTTGGTTTTTTTTATTATCACAACACAAAATTACAATGAGAATCACTCAACAGCCACTGCGAAATAAAACGAGCATCCTCAAGCCTTCTTCTTGTCACTGCGTGGAGTGAATAAACTACATGAAGGTCCTTAAACCATTCAGGAGTTCTTATGCTATCATTGATCCTATCTTCTGTCTATTTCAAAATAGGAAAGTCTTTTGTCACCTGATGGTCTGACACTTGAAGACTGAATTAACCTAAAGAGACAGACAAACAAATCTGAATAATAAAGATACTAATACTAACACCACTTTAAAGTCGCCATTCAAATATATGTATGTAAACCAAATAAAAGTATTTGCTCTACCGAGGGTTTATCATGACTCTAGAAGCTTGGCAAAGCGTTGATGATGATGAACTCACAGTCTCTCGGTTTGGCTGACGGGGCCACCCTGGCACCAACGCTTCTTTAAACTGAGCAGAAGGTTGTTTTAAGACAGTTGTTGGTTGGATGTCTTGGTGGTTTCTTAATACAGATTAGGAAGTGAATATTACAGGGCAAAATGCTTAATAAATGTTCATTGGTGGCGCTGTAAACATATGTGAGGTGGGGCAGGGAAAATCGGAACCCGGCCTAGCCTCACAGAACAAAAAGATGAACATGGCCCAGTTGGGAAAAGCTTCTTGATGGATTCAATGGTTCTTTCTTCTTCTGTCTTGAGTTGGAATCCAGCTCTACTCCTCCTGACCGAGCCTCCGGGAGATGACTCGTCAGGAGGCACTGTTGTACAGAGGTGGATTTAATGTAACAAAAAAGCTATGCCATGTTAGGCAACTAACAAAAACATTGGATCAATTCATATTTTTCAAAAAGGCTTTCTTTAGAGACCAAAAATGTCGACAAGCCATCGTCATTATACCAGCTGTAATAAAAATGAGTCTTTTTACAAACTCAGTGTCAAACAGCCTATTATTAGGGTAGCAGGGATAGTGTACGTCAGCGGCCCTCGAACTGGGGTCCCCGGACCCCCGGGGATCTGTGAACCACAGGTTGGGGGTCCGTGAAGCGCATGTTGTCGGGCCTGAGGAGGTATGAGAATGTGTCGGGGTTGAGCTACATAACACAATGGACAAACATTTAACTCTGTCTACTTCATCATATAAGGTAAAAACCAAAATCAGCTAAAATTAGGAAGTAGGACAACAGTTACCTGGTGGTGAGTTGGCTCCGATGGCGGGGGAGGAAGCCGGTCCGACCGGGCAGGCCCAAACGCACTGTGAGGGTTTGCTGGGAACGTCTGGCGGAGTCCCCTGTGAGGCGGAGCTTTAACTCCTACCTCCGGGAGAACTTTAAACACGTCCCGAGGGAGGCGGGGGACATTGAGTCTGAATGGACCATGTTCCACGCCTCTATTGCTGAGGCGGCTAGTCGGAGCTGTGGCCGCAAGGTTGTCGGTGCATGTCGTGGCGGCAACCCTCGAACCCGCTGGTGGACACCAGTGGTGAGGGAAGCCGTCAAGCTGAAGAAGGAGTCCTATCGAGCTTTTTTTGGCCTGTGGGACTCCGGAAGCAGCTGATGTGTACCGGCAGTCGAAGCGGCAGGCGGCTCGGCTGGTCGCCGAGGCAAAAACTCGGGCGTGGGAAGAGTTCGGAGAGGCCATGGAGAAAGACTTCCCTACGGCTTCGAAGCGATTCTGGTCCACCATCCGGCGTCTCAGGAGGGGGAAGCAGTGCAGTACCAACACTGTTTACAGTGGGGGTGGTGTGCTGCTGACCTCGACTCGGGACGTCGTGCGTCGGTGGGCGGAATACTTCGAAGACCTCCTTAATCCCACCAACACATCTTCCATTGAGGAAGCAGAGCCTGAGGACTCTGGGTCGGGTTCTCCCATCTCTGGTGCTGAGGTTGCCGAGGTTGTTAAAAAGCTCCTCGGTGGCAAGGCTCCGGGGGTGGATGAGATTCGCCCTGAGTACCTTAAGGCTCTGGATGTTGTGGGGCTGTGTTGGTTAACGCGGCTCTGCAACATTGCGTGGACATCGGGGGCAGTTCCCCTGGATTGGCAGACTGGGGTGGTGGTCCCCCTATTTAAAAAGGGGGACCGGAGGGTGTGTTCCAACTACAGAGGAATCCCACTCTTAAGCCTCCCTGGTAAGGTCTATTCAGGGGTTCTGGAAAGGAGGGTCCGTCGGATAGTCGAATCTCGGATTCAGGAAGAGCAGTGTGGTTTTCGTCCTGGCCGTGGAACACTGGACCAGCTCTATACCCTCAGCAGGATTCTTGAGGGGGCATGGGAGTTTGCCCAACCAGTCTACATGTGCTTTGTGGATCTGGAGAAGGCATTCGACCGTGTCCCCCGGGGGATCCTGTGGGGGGTACTCCGGGAGTATGGAGTACCGGACCCTTTAATAAGGGCTGTCAGGTCTCTGTACGACCGGTGTCAGAGTCTGGTCCGCATTGCCGGCAGTAAGTCGGACTCGTTTCCGGTGAGAGTTGGATTCCGCCAAGGCTACCCTTTGTCACCGATTCTGTTCATAACTTTTATGGACAGAATTTCTAGGCGCAGCCAAGGTGTTGAGGGGATCCGCTTTGGTGCCCTTAGGATTGCGTCTCTGCTATTCGCGGATGACGTGGTCCTATTGGCTTCATCAGGGCGTGATCTACAGCTCTCACTGGAGCGGTTCGCAGCCGAGTGCGAAGCGGCCGGGATGAAAATCAGTGCCTCCAAATCCGAGACCATGGTCTTGAACCGGAAAAGGGTAGAGTGCCTTCTCCGGGTTGGGGAGGATGTCCTGCCCCTAGTGGAGGAGTTCAAGTATCTTGGGGTCTTGTTCACGAATGAGGGGAAGATGGAGCGGGAGATCGACAGGCGGATTGGTGCAGCGTCTGCTGTGAAGCGGGCGCTGTACCGATCCGTTGTGGTGAAGAGAGAGCTGAGCCAAAAGGCGAAGCTCTCGATTTACCGGTCGATCTACGTTCCTACCCTCATCTATGGTCACAAGCTTTGGGTCGTGACCGAAAGAACGAGATCCCGGATACAAGCGGCTGAAATGAGTTTTCTCCGTAGTGTGTCTGGGCTCTCCCTTAGAGATAGGGTGAGGAGCCCAGTCATCCGGGGAGGACTCAGAGTAGAGCCGCTGCTCCTCCACGTCGAGAGGAGCCAGTTGAGGTGGCTCGGGCATCTGGTCAGGATGCCTCCTGGACGCCTCCCTGGTGAGGTGTTCCGGGCACGTCCCACCGGGAGGAGGCCCAGGGGAAGACCCAGGACACGCTGGAGGGACTATGTCTCCCGGCTGGCCTGGGAACGCCTTGGGGTTCCTCCTGAGGAGCTGGCCCAAGTGGCTGGGGAGAGGGACGTCTGGGCCTCCCTACTGAAGCTGCTGCCCCCGCGACCCGACCCCGGATAAGCGGAAGACAACGGACGGACGGACAACAGTTACATCGAGGATGGCTCTCTCTATCTATCTATCTATCTATCTATCTATCTATCTATCTATCTATCTATCTATCTATCTATCTATCTATCTATCTATCTATCTATCTATCTATCTATCTATCTACTGATACTTGAGTAATAATATGACTCAAGTAAAAGTAAGAAGTACAGTGCAGTAAAAAGTATAATTTGCTCAAAAACTTAGTCAAATAATTGCAACTGAGTAAATATAACTAGTTAGACCCATCTCTGCATGACTGTAATCTCTCTCTCTCTCTCTCTCTCTCTCTCTCTCTCTCTCTCTCTCTCTCTCTCTCTCTCTCTCTCTCTCTCTCTCTCTCTCTCTCTCTATATATATATATATATATATATATATATATATATATATATATATATATATATATATATATATTTACTGCTGCTAAGGGGTCCCTGGCCAGGAAAAGTTTGGGAACCCCTGGTGTACGGGACCCATATATGGAGGCCTTGATCCTCGACACAGCCACCCGGGTGTGACTCCGGCCTGTGGACCTTTGCTCTACATCTTCCCCCTCTCTCTTAGCCCCCTTTCATGTCCACCTACTTTTATTAAAGGCCCCTAGTGGCACACACACACACCCAAAAAGATTAATAAAAGGACACAGAAACATTTCCGTTTTAACACAATAATCAATATTAAAGTTGTGTTAAATCCTGGATTATTTAAAAAGCTGACATAAACATGTCTTTGCAGACAAACCTTTTTTTGAACTAACCACTTTGGTTTACAAAGACGTTCACATTTTGCATCTTCCAGATGGCCATGAGAGTGAAAGTGGATGTTATTTTGGGTAGAGCTTAACAAGTACAATCTGAAGGGACCTTGGAAAACAGTTGTTGTGAGTGAAAGATAAAATCTAATGTGTCTATGTGCATTACATAAACGTTTCTCTTTTTAATGAATCATTTACATTTGTTTTAGCAATGAAATATGGCAGCATGGCCATTTAAGACCCACTTCCAGAGTGGAAGAAGCTCTAAATTGAAAAGCCACTCCCAAGTCTATCTCTTTTCCTTACAGGATCTGCCAGTCAGCTGTATTTTGTGCTTTGATTTATTTAACAAAAACATGTTTCAACGTACGTGGTAGAAATCCACAATAACATACCAGACAAACCCCATACCAGACACTAGAATCAGAGGCTGTGTCCCGAAGCTCACACCCCCATGGCGTGGATGGATTACATCTCAAGGTTCACTGGTTCACTCGTAGGGATATGCAGGCTTGTGGCGAGCGGGATTTCTGAGATGGAGGTTTGTTTGAAGTTAAAGGGCAAACTCGCAACGAATGTTTGAGCAGGGAAATATGCTCAGTTTCAACGGTGCAAGTACTTATCTTTTAAAGAACATGTTCACACACGGGCGTTTTCGGCTCAAGTGAAGCGATGCTGCTCGATGCATCGGGTCACTGGAGACCAGATGATGCCAGCGGAGATTTCTGACAGGAAGCTCAGAGTGTTGTAATAACGCCAGCCATTGCTGAGTTTCATTCAAGAGGCCAAAAAGCTGTGATGAAGTGTCAGTTGTCCAATATAAGTAATACCAAAAACAGTGAAAATCTAACACTCAGGCATTTACTGCTCGCAGGTGTCTCAGGAGAGAATCTTTACATTGGTTGTCACATTATAGCCACAAACTTCAATGTATTTCACCAGACTTTAATCTAAGAGGCTAATAGAAAGTAATACATACATGCAAGTAGGAAGAAAAAGGAAACACGGCTTTTATGGGTTTATAGAACCCCCTTTAATTTTTCTTTTTCATAGATGTAAGTCTTATCAGGATATGTCTCTACCACCTTTGCATATTCTACAGATGGAAATATTTGCCTTTTCTTCTATTCAAGGGAGAATAAACTCAAACTGGAAAGAAGCATCTTACCTATTTTCAAGTCTTGCCACAGATTCATATAGATAGAGTCAAGCCTGGACTCTGAATATGTATGTATATATATATATATATATATATATATATATATATATATATATATATATATATATATATAGAGAGAGAGAGAGAGAGAGAGAGAGAGAGAGAGAGAGAGAGAGAGATTACAGTCATGCAGAGATGGGTCGTGACTAGTTACATTTACTCAGTTGTATTTATTTGGCTAAGTTTTGGAGCAAAATATACTTTTTTACTGCACTGTACTTTTTACTTTAACTTGAGTCATATTATTACTCAAGTATCACTACTCTTACTTTAGTAAAACTCTGGTTACTCTACCAACTGCGAGTATGAATAAATAACTGACTTGTTTTAACCAAAAATGCACCAGAGAGACAAAAACCTACAGTTTATGTTGAAGTGAGACTTCTTATTTGTACACAGACGTTGTTATTTTGATGTTATTTTCTATCTGCTGAGCTCATTGAGCCATTTGGAGGTCAAATAAACAGTAAACAGTAGATCTTGTCATTGGAAGCACTTTGCACTGTTCTAACATGCTGTATGTACATTAACTGCTGTAAGCATTGCTTTCAGGTTTAACGTTGAAAGAAAATTATTTTCTTTCAACGTGTTTCTTTAAAAAGGTGTTTCTTTAGCCTTTAGTGTCATTAGTGTATCTTTTGTCTTTAAAATACCAGAATTTGCACATAACTTTACATTTCTTTAATATTACATCATCAGTTATTATGATTAGTTACTCAGCACTTGAGTAGCCTTCTTACTGAATACCTTTTACTCTTACTTGAGTAATTTATTGACTGACAACTTTTTGCTTTTACTGGAGTAAAAATATGTGGAAGTAATGCTACTCTTAATTAAGTACAGTTTTTAGCTGTTCTACCGTTCTTTGCAGTCATGTTCACTGAAACAGAGTTCTACTGAGTGATTTATTTCAGTAAGTCACATTGCCCAAATTGACTAAGTGGATGACATCAAAAAGATTGATCACACACTGCCTATAATTAAGTAACTTATGATGATAGACCAGAAAACGATTCCAATTTATTATATTTATAGATATAGCCAGCCTCTAGACCTCAATCCAGCAGAACATCTGTACAGGTAGCTGAAGCTTTGAATTGCCAAACAGCAGCCAGGAAAATTTGGAGAGTCATTTGGGCTCCTCCCGTACTCAGCGGTCGCCAAAGCAAGTCAATACAACCTACACACAGACTTGGCAGAGTTTTTAAGCCGGCTTTATGCCCTTCCTGACACAACTGAGACTCAAACCTGGGTCCCCCAAATTAAAGTCAAAAGCTTAAACCACACACCACACAACAAGGGGACTCTGTAGAGACTGAAAAAAACAAAATGTGGGCAAACCTGTTCACAAGCTTCAGGAGGCATCTCGCTGCCATACAATACGTCCCACCATGTATAAAGCGAAGTTTCCAGATGGGGCAGTTTCTTTTTTTTATTTGAGTGATATCCTGATTAATTCATTATGGTTATACAATCTGTTCTTCCCAGATTTTCTGTTGCCATTCTGTCACTCACCAATAAAATAAGCCTAACATAAAAGTTAGAGAGGGTTCATTTCTTGGTAAGTAAGCCACATGCTTGTTTTCTCTCATGCCAGGGGCACAAAAAAAAAATAATAAAAAAATGTTAAAAATTTCCAAAGCCCATGCCTGAGTATGCGTCAAGAAAAAGTATTTCATCGATGCATTTAAACCACTTCCAAATCCTCCAGGAGTGAGAAACGAGCCGCCGAGTACATCTCAAGAGACGGTGAAGTTGTGGGATGCCGCGTTGGCAGCACCTGGGGAACTGTTTCGGGTTCAGCGCGTTGCTCAAGAGCACTTCAGCTGCAGATAGTGATTGAATGAGGCGGCACTGAGCTCCCCATGAGCTGGTCCTCTATTGTCGGCATGGGTAAGGAGCTAGGATGCCTAAAATAGGCTGTCTCAAACAAAGCAGCAGGGCAAGAAAGCTGATGATCTTTTTTCACAATAAGCAGATTAAATCAACTTGATTGGGGGAAAAAAAAAGCTTTTAAGCAGGTTAATCATATATTGTGCAATTACGGAAAAGAGTCAAGTACTCTTGAACATCACATTAGTTATAATGTGTGGATTTTATTGAAAGAGCAGAGGTGTCTAAGTGCGAACTGCACGACTCCTCTTTATGGAAATTAGTCACGACTCCAGTGAAGACCTCAGACAAAGAGAGAGTGCCGATTATAAAACCAGCCGCTGTAAGGCATATTTTGTGGAAACGCTTTCTTCTGAAATCTCTTGGTGACTGCATGCTTCCATCACATTGGCTGACGTTCATTGTCATGAGTCCAGCATCAGGAGAAACAATGGTAAGAGTTGTTGGGGTGCGATGGGAGGAAGCGGCGGCTCTCAGATGTATTGGGATTTGATTCCATTCGCATTCATCTGAGCCAGGATGGTTTCCCATTATTGGTCCAGATAAAAAAAAAAAAAAAAAATCTAATTTATTCCACAGAATGAGTGCCAGGACATCTGTTCAGAAACATCCCGAAACACACAAATCATTGCACCAGGAAACTCTGAAAAAAGTATTCACACCCCTTGAACTTTCCACCGTTTACTCGCATTTCAACCATAAATAAACCCCATACTGAGCCTCCAACAACGGGCTTACACAGTGTATTCTAGTAGTGTTTTATGATGATATGACAGAATAACACAAAGTAGCAGATAATTGTTTTATAAGATTTATTTTATTTTATTTTTAAATAAAAACCTGTAAGGTGTGGCATGCTATGTAGGTAGCCTCATTTACCTGACACCCCTAAAGAAAATCCTGAGTTGCACAACTACGTACTTACCGAGACAAGGCCACAAACTTCAATGTATTTCACCGGAAAAAAGAAAGTAATACATACATGTAAGAAGGAAGAAAAAGGAACCATGACTTTTATGGCATTATAGAACCCCCTTTAATTATTTTATAGTCCTATTGGTCCACCATCTTTGGATTTTCTACAGATAGAAATATTTGCTTTTCTTCTATTCAACATAGCATAAACTGAAACTGGAAAAGCTTAGAATACCTATTTATGTATACTTTATATATATAATATATATAATATATATAATATATATATATATATATATATATATATATATATATATATATATATATATATATATTGTTTTACAGTCATGCAGAGATGGGTAGTAACTAGTTACATTTACTCAGTTGCATTTACTTGAGTAAGTTATTGAGCAAAATGTACTTTTAGGAGTAGTTTTACTACACTGTACTTTTTCCTGTCATTTTAGGTATTGCTGCTCTTACTTGAGTAAAACTCTACCTACTGCCCTATACCTATACCCCTGAAGAAAATCCCGAGTTGCACAACTACGTACTTGCCGAGATAAGGCCATTTGCCTTAAATGACGACCCAGGCAAGGAGAGCATTAATCAGAGAGGCAGTCAAGAGGCCCAGGGTAACTCTGGAGGAGATCCACAACTCAGGTATAAGAATCTGATGACAGGACAATTATGGTCTTAATGTAACAGTGGCAAATAGAAAGCTATGGTTCAGATAAAGTCATAAGAATCCAGTTTAAAGTTTTCCAACAAACCGTATGAAGGACAGGCTCCAACGGGAAAAAGCATTCCCACAACATGACGCATCATGTTGTGGGAATGCTTTTACAGTTAGAGACTGCAAAATACTTGAAACTGGGACAGACGTTTGCCTTCCAGCAGGACAATAACCCTACATATCCAGCTATGTAGGGGTGGGGGATAAAATCGATTTTTTTAACGCTTAGAGATGAAGACATGGATGATTCTGAACCGTTTAACGAATATCTAACATGCACTGCAGCCCTCGCCCTGCGCGCCAAATCCAAAATTACTCAGAGAAAAGTCACACCATGTGCAGCTTGTTGTACCTACCAAGCAATTAAGCAAGCAACGTCAAAGCTCCGCCAAAACTAATCTCAGCTTTTACTTCAAATGATTTGTGACCATCCACTGTCTAATCAGGACTTTTGGACGACTGTTTGAATATAAAACCTCACTTCAGGAAGAAAACAACTCATTGCTGTCGTAAGCATAGTAAAAAATATGTAACCAAGCATGCTGTTGTGTGGTTTGTCAGATGCTAATTTGACATTTTTGTCTCTGACGACTGCAATTAAATAAACCTGCAGGCTGTGCGTCAGGACCACTTCATGAAAAACACTTCAATTTTCTCAGGATGAGATAAACAACCGAATCTCAGGAGGCCTCCAATTTGCCTCACTCCTCCTCTTCACTGCTTTATTTCCACATATTTTCCAAATTGCTTCAAAGAGAGGAGTGGCATGCTGGGGACCAACCAAGAGAAGTCAGATCGATCAAGCTATTTGAAATTTAAATTCATAGTCAGGCAGCAGCCTTTTTTTTTAAGAACTGAAATTTGATTAAAGCATTTTGGTTTTACTGACTTAAAAAGTCAATTAATTTATCATCAGACTATCAAGAGATATCAGAGATGATCTGATATCTCTAGGCAGTCTACACTGTAAGCTTCTTAAAGTCAGCAAAGATCATCACTTTGCATTAAACACTGAATAGTGCTGAACTATTATTTAAAAGAATTCAACTTCACAGCCTCGTTTCTGTGTAAAGAACATAAACCCATAGAGTGCTTCAACACGAGATAATTATGGGCGATAATATTTGAGGCCCCTGGCAGGCTATAATGTGAGACTTATGGAGAGAAGATTTGCACAACCAGCACTTTCTGAACCGCTATCTAAAAATTGGGACAACGCCGCGTCTCTGTTTGTTGTAATCAACTCCGCTATCCACATTCTCCACAACTGAGACCTCCCAGGAGAACCATTCTGGTTCTTTTGCCCTGAAACAAAAACACAGAGGCATGGGGTGATGCTTTTTCCCGTTCTGTTGTTAGCATGATAACATATTTCAACCGGACTCAAGCTATTGTTCAAACAGAGCTGCTCTATCCAGGTGGTCTTTCATAAGAACTGAATTCCAGTATAAACGCCTCGGTTGCTACTGGTGCATATCCGCTTTAGCATCGTCACGGGTTCGACCGCCTTTCAGCTCATCTTTTTTGTGTGTGTGTGTGTGTGTGTGTGTGTGTGTGTGTGTGTGTGTGTGTGTATGTGTCATGTCTGGCAATGTGGCAATAAGCATTGTTGTCTTAATGCCAGAAAGCGCTCAACAGATTTTACTTTCACAATCGGAACCTTACCGCTTTCGCCATAGTGCTCCGCTTGATTTATACATGCAAGAAGCTTTATTATAATCTATGCAGGGAATATTTCATGTTAAATGGACACTGAAACAAGAAGGTGGAAAAGGGGAAAAAGGTGAAAGAGAAAAGGGAGAGAACGATACAACAGCTCTCATCTGGTAATCCTGCTCATCATCTGTACTTAGTGTTTGGTTAACCATTTCTCTGTTGTGATAATACTGCTGGATCCTATTATGGTTTGAAAATTATGTGTTTTTCTTTGTTGTTTTCCTAATGGGGTCACAGTTGAATATAAAATGTATTCGTGGATTGAGCAACAGAGTTGAGTACATGGTTCCCTAAAAAACAATTTGCCAAAGGCTTTCTTCTAATGCTAAACAGCTTATTCTGTAGTTTCTTTGATGCTGTCTGGAACAGATAATTTAATTTTGAATAAACAACACATGTTAGCAATTTACCGATTTATTCATTTAGCTATTATGGCCCTTAGGAGTGAGGAGTCACCATCTTGGTCACACATTGCTGTGGGATAGCGCGCAATTGTTGTGGGGGCAAACATTGACATCATGGAGGTTGGTTTGGTCCCTCAGTGTGGAGGGACCAAACCAATTGGCCAATTTCTGCAAACAGGGTGGATGCAGAAATTGGTCATCTGTCTGCACTGAGATCGCCTCCAGTGATGACAAGCTTCGCTTTTCCGGTCAGGGAGATGCTGCCTCACATCTTCACGCCGCCTCTAACAGAAGCAGTTTGGCACTGGCAGAGAGAATTTGTCAAGTTTTTCACGAGTGCAACGCACATTTTGAACTCAGCTGCTCAGCCTAAAAAGAATTGTTTCATACAAATTTAACACTACTCAAGGGGAAATGCCAATAAACATTACTACACCTAATGGCTTATAAGTTTATAAACCTAACTTGAGGCTGACGTTTTTGCAAAGTTCTCTCCAGAAAACGGACATTTAAATCAAAACGTTTAGATTCACTGGATTTAAATAGCATCGTTTATTACAAAAGAAGTGACTATCTAATTATGAAATTCTAAAAAAAAAAAAAAAAAATTCCAAAAATGGTCTACCAAGTACCACACATTTGCAGCAGAGGAAGTGATTGGTGTGGCGGAGGGGAAACTGTCCTCTACTTTTCACTTTGACGAATGTCACTCTGACTTTTCATGGATAGTGGATCTTTGTGGAGAGGAGAAAGCTCACTCTGTTCTTTTCTGTGTTACTGATAATGAGCCACACATCCATTCAATACGTTTGTGTTAGAATGCTTTTTCTTTTGTTATTAAAATACATTTTTGGGTAATGGCAGTTGCCGTGCTGTAGCAGATGTTGCCGTGTCTGTCCATTTTAGGGGAGTTAGCTCTTTTCAGTGTCAGAAAGGTGCCTTTTACATGTATTTATTTGCTTTTAACAGTAAAAAAAAGACTGATTGTAATTCATTTATGATGCTTTCTTTTGAGATTTTAAACTTTTTTGCCTTTAAAAGATTTGTTTAATTCAACAATGTAATGATGAAGTCAGCCTTTTTTTGTGTGATCGCCATTTTTAATGTCGATTTGTTTTTATGTGGTTGATGTTTGCACAATAGATTTTACCTTGAAGATTATTAAGTTTACCTCAGACCTTTAGAAATATGACGATTGATTTTTAAAGCAAGTTTCACACAGTAAGCAGTGGTAAATCATTATTTTAACGTCAAAATTGTTCCAAAATTCACAAGCCTTTATTAAAATTGTGCAAATGTTGGACATATTATGACATGATCTGGTATGGAGACCACAACATTTCTGTGTTTTTTTGTATTTGTTTTGTACATTCTATCATTGCTTTTGTATTATTAGAGTTTTGTGTAATGGTACCTGGGGTAAAACTATAAACACATTTAAAATGCAGATATAAAGCAATGTCCAAACTTAAAATAATTTAAAACAGTATTTAAGAAGACATTGCTGGTGTTGCTTATACTGGCGTGCCAATACTCTATGAAATGCACAGCATTACAGTTTTTATTGGTTGCTTTGACCTGTTTGAAGAAACTTGCAACCTTTCAGTTTTCACCATCACCATCTCTGCAGAGCAAAAGACACTTCTTGTAAATGAGTTAACCCATTTTCATTGGTTTGACTCATTTTCCCCACCCTTTTGCAAAACAGTTAACGCAGATGTCATTCATGCAGTCCAAACTCCATTGCTTTAGCTGTGGTAGCAAAACAGAAACTATATGTTCCAAGCTCTTAGAAACTTCATGATCAGAATGAAATCACTGAAGCACCTGATTGACACCTCTTTGCACAATTTTTCAATTTGCAGTCAGTTTGCTGGCTTTACGTAAAAGGTGCCATGTTGTGTGTTGTTCTTTGCAAGCATGAATGGTCAACGTAAGGCAGATGAGAGTCAGAGTAAGAGGTAGATGGGTCAGGGGTAGAAGATTATGAGGAAGAGGAATCCATGTGTGAGGTGGCAGGGTAGCTGGAAGGGCTGAAGTTACAGATGAAATTTGGGCAACTATGATTGCTCAGGTGGTAAATCATGGCCTTTCACTTAGAGGGGCGGGACAAAGAGTCCAAACTTTTCTCAATAGAAACAAGGTTGCATCCATGGTAAGAGTTTTTCGACGGGACAGCAGGTATTGCTGCTATACGGTATATACATCTCTATGTATTCCATAGAGGAATTATTCAGTGCATGGAGATGGAAAGTATATGATCACGGCTCCTATGAGCAGATGCCCTTGCTCAATGCAATGTCTGCTGCTGCACAAGATGTAGATGCAGAGGCATGTCAAGGATGGATCAGGCATGCAAGAAGATTTTTCCCCAGGTGCAAGGGAAAATATTGAATGTGACGTAGATGAGGCCATGTGGCCTATTCGTCAGGACAGAATGGACTAGAAGGAACAAACAGCCCTAGTATTTTCTGTTGCAATCTTTCATTTTTTGGAATATTTCATTTGTTTGTCTGGAAAAAAGAATGAAGAATCAATAAAATTTGCATCGCAACATATTTGCTTCTGGATCCATTTATTTTTTTTTTTTGCAAAAAGGCAAATTTGATTACAAATGACACTGCCATGTAAGCTGCGTACAGTCTTTGGCTACAATTACCAGCAATGCTGCACTGATTCACATTGAGTATGGTGTTTTGTATTTTGTTGCCCCTTGTGTAACGAATGATTGGAAGGGCTCAAACATTTGTGTGCAAGTTGTGTTGTTTGAAGGCAAAATGTGCTTTTGGATCATATGTTAAATGTTTTGGCAGAGTTGGAGCCTTTTGCAAACAAAATGTTTAATTTTGACCATTGGTGCCACTGTTTAGACCTCTGCGTTAACTGTTTTGAAAAATGTGGGTTTTGAGTTGACTGCTGTGTCAAAGCAACCAATAAAAACTGTATTTACAGAGACATTGGAAGAAATTATATCAAAAATAAACATTATAATGACCCTAATAAAAAAAAAAAGTAAAAAATACAAAAAAAAACCAACTGGACATTTTTTCCGAAGTTTGAAGACGTTTTGTTTCATTATGACCCTAATGTATCAAGGACTTGTACATCTACCTGCTCCTTTGAACATTTAAATATTCTTTGTACTTTATTGTTGTTCTTTTGCTTTGTTTTTTGCACACTTTTCACACTCTTTTCATTTTGACTCTTTTCATTCGTTAAAAGTTTATAGGTATGGATATAATTTTTCAGAATGTAACACACCACGACATTTCTTTTGGGTACAGATATGGGTAAGTAATGCAGTCCAGATTTTGAACACATTTGGTTTCTGAAAAAGAAAAAGAACACTTAATGTTCATTATTGACGGTCACTATGAATCATACAGTGTTTCGTTTTTCCTTTATTATTCTTGATATCTTCAAAGACATAGTGAAAATAACCCACCTGCATGGCTGCATTTCAAATCAGAATCTGTTTGTCTGGGTCAGATTTCTGATAACCTTTTTATTTTGTCTTTCCAGTTTCCTGAAAGTGTCCTGTGCTGTTAGAAAGCTCCATAAAGGGTCCCAAAAACTGCTGTTTCTGATGTTCTTATGGTTCACAATACTGGATGTTGCATGCCTGTGCAGATTCTCAGTTATCCGGGTCATCGCAATAGCAAACAGGATTAAATGGGATGCAACCAGGAAAACTGAACGAAAGTCTAGTTGCCTGCGGTTTAAGCCTGTTTGCTACTCGATGTTGCAGCGTCTATTGTTATGCAAGACAGATCATTCAATTTATTCAGTGTTTCAGGGTATTTACTGATGCCCTCAATTAATAAAATGTTTAGGCATATTGGACTTACTTTCAGCATTCATTCTTCTTGAGCTTACATTGGCCATAAATTATAGTAAATCAGATAAACTTTTCCATATTTTCCTATTACTAAAACGATACTTTGCAGCAAAGTTACAAGAATCAGACACAGATTGGTCAAAAGCAGGGTACAAATATACAGCCATATTCAATAAATTCAAGTTCTGATGAATACATTTAGAAAATAACCTCTAACCAGGTGTCAACCATACTTTTCATCAAGCCTTCGTTCTGTATTAAAAAAAGGAAAACTTACAAACAGCCATAAAATGAGAGCAGAATGTGGAGCACAAGCAGAATATTCAACAGAATCTCTATTGGAACATAAGGCAGAGCAACGGAAGAAACCATGACAGATACTGAAAACCAGGGAGCTTAAATACAGAGGAATGTTTGGAGAGAGGTGATGCAGAAACAGGGGAGAGCTATCAAGTGGAGGTGAGGAATGGCTGATACTGAGAAAACAGGGGAGCTGAGGGGAGAATTGTAATGAACAAGACACTGAGAAGAGAAAAAGACATGGAAGAAATCTAACAGAAATAATGCAAAATGTCCAATAAGTACAAGAATGAACTAAGAATTTTATTGGCAGACGTATACATTAAATTGGTAACAACTGGAAAACATAAAAAACAGTCAAGAAACAAAGACAAAAAGAAACCCAAACACACCAAGGACTGTGACAGCTACTGCTACTAGTATGACTAAAGTTATTAATACTACTTCTGCTTTGACTATTTAAGGGGAACCAACACACCAAATCTACAAGCTCAAGCAAAAATGACGTAATGTACAATAAGGATGCAATATTACTAGACTAATCTAAACACCAAATACAGTATATTTGTGTATTTGTGTTTGTT
Source organism: Fundulus heteroclitus (assembly GCF_011125445.2). Lineage (NCBI taxonomy): Eukaryota > Metazoa > Chordata > Actinopteri > Cyprinodontiformes > Fundulidae > Fundulus > Fundulus heteroclitus. The sequence goes on from NC_046378.1 coordinate 33,190,345, forward strand.
TTGTTAATCATGTAGAGCAAGAGTCACTAACATTTTTTTAAACTGAGAGCTACTTTACTGGCGTGTCATACAAAGGGCCAGAAGTACTGACCTTTGAACTACGAGTCAGAGTGCACCTGAACTCTATGCAAAATAAATATATTTTTCATGCTTTGTTATAGATATTGGCATTTTTAAACCTATATAAATGCAGGTGTGACATAAACATGAAAACAGATGGAATAAAATAAAGTATTAGGTGCAGCTCATTGGTGGATTGTGTAATGATTCACGTCGGAGAACCCAGGATTCAGTCAGACAAGCAGAGCTTTCAGAAAGAGGCTGTTTATTAACAGAAGACAACAAAACAGGCCAAACCCAAAAAATGACCGTCGAACCAAAAAGGGAAGGCACGCTACAAAAACAGACGGGTCAGGCAAACTCTCAGTCAAAAGGCAAACCATGTCAGGCAACTCACAAGCAGTCTGAAAAAGGCAGGAGCAGAAACAGGTGCTTAACAGGTCCGGCTGGCTCAGATCCTCTGGAACAAACGGGGTCAAAATCAACAGGCAAAAACAGGAACAGGATTATCCTGGACAGAGACTCACCCGAATGCGCAGAAAGATGATCTGGCACTGATGACTGGTCTGAACACAGTTTATATGAAGGTGGAAAGAGGTGAAACCGGTGAGAGATGATTGCAGGCGGGGTAGAGCTTAGCAGGTGTGCAGAGTGAGTAATCAGACCAGGCACCAGTGTGTAGATCCTAGCAGAACTCAAAGTCAAGCCAGAGACAGAACATAAACAATAACAGAAATCAGACAGGAAAGAACCCAAAACAGAGAAGTAAACAGTGCCAGAGACGCAAACTATTACAGATTGTGCTTTTGTAAGGTTAAGGTTTACTTTATTAATCCCCAAGGGAGAAATTTAGTTTCCATTTACTTGTCAATGGCACAGTCTCATGGGCACCACATGGGGCTACCGGCACCATGTTGGTGATCTCTGATGTAGAGGTTATGCAGTTTTTGTATTTTTATCATATTTGTTTGCTCCAAAAATCTGTGAAGGATAAACCTAATAATAGCCTGGAGGACAAAGAAGTGAGAACGGCGGCCATATTAAAGATAATTATCTGAGGATCAGGGTCATGGTCTGTGTGCCAGGACAAAAATAACGTCCTTGTTCATCAGAGTAAAATTAACCCCTTAGAAAAATTACAACAGAGTCATACCAGGAACCCTCTGCATCCCAAAAAACAGCAGCCCCACTGTGGATTATTCTCAGATTGATTTCATGCTGTTTATTCGTGCTTATTCATTCATTTTGTCTGAACTGCTGATCGATTTTAAGATGCGACCAGCGATTTGTAGCAAGACCACATTTTCTGTTTCCCTCTGAAAGTGTTTCGTATCAGTGAAAAATCAAACATCCCGACTCCTCATAACATGCTGTCCTTATCTAAGTTTCCACAAGACCTAAATTTAAAGTAATTTGTCTTATACATTAAAATGTTTCACCTGAGTTGCTACAGCATATTGCTGCAATATCTCATGGAGCCACATAAATATGTATATAAAACTGTACTCAAGCGATTAATAACAGCAGCCTTCTCTGGTTGTTAATGTGTATGTGTGTCCACTTTTAAAGTTTTGGAGACTGAACATTTGATATCTTAAAGTGTTATATTAAGTTTTTCTCATAAATAAGATGGGCAGGGCATATTCTATTTAAAAAAAAATTATATGATAATGATTAATTAAAATATTTTAAGAAAAAACACTTTTAAAATGATTCATTTAAGGGAGCTTATCACGCTGGAATGCTGTCAGTATTAATGTTTTGTAAGTATAACGTCTCGTTGAAGTGTTTATACCTTTATAGCTGAACGCGAAAATGTATCCAAATAAGTCTAAAAGGCTTGCCAGGATATCCAAAGAAAAGAAAAGAAAAAAAGAGGCCAACTTTGAACCACTGGAGCCTGACTTCCCTGAGAAAATCCTTCTCCCGTAGATTTTTAATTTCATTTATTTTAATTTTCTTTATAGCCCCACCGCTGCTTCCTGAGACTCATTCGTCATTTATGCAGAAGCAGAAACCAGGGAGGTTGTTTTGCATTTAGAAGCTCCCTCAGTATCAAAACAGCGACACGCGTTCTCATTAAAACTAGATCTTTATACAATCGAGGTCTTTTGCATCGAAGACATTCAATTTGTGGGTATTAAAATTACCAACAGCCTCCAACTCCAGTTTATTTTAAAGGGATAGAATATGATAGATCAACAGAAAGCAGCATATAACTGTATAGTTAACTGTAAAAATTATTTGTGTTTTAATACGTTTAAAAAGAACAGAAAAGCATGCCATGCATTTTATTCATTCACTTTGAGTCAACGTCTTTATAGAATCACCTTTACAGCTGCAAGTCTTTGTCCAGACTGGTATGTCTCCTAAAGCTTGGTGAATGTAGAAAAGGAACATTTTGCTCAATTTCTTGTAACTGGCAGGTTGCCGGTTCGATCCCTGCTCCCTGCCATCTCAGTCATTGGGTCCTTGGGCAAGACACTTCACTCGCATTACCTGCTGGCAGTGGTCAGAGGGTCTGGTGGCACTGAGGTATGCTTCTGTCATTCTACTCCGGGGCAGCTGTGGTCACTAACATAGCTCACCACCGTCAGGGTGTGACTGACTGACTGTAGTGTAAAGCGCTTTTGGGTCGTCAGACTTGATAAAGCGCTGTACAAGTACAAGCCATTTAACATTTAATTTCGTGCTCAGTCAAACTGCATAGTGAGGGCATCAGTTTCTTGCTGCAGATTCTCATTTGGATTTCGGTCTGGACTTGGGCCAGGCCAGTGTGACATAGCTCTGGCTGGATATTTAAGAGTTTTGAACTGCTGGAAGGTGAATCTCCACCTCGCTGCAGTTCATTGCAGCCCCTTACAGGTTTTCTTCTGGCATTTTTTTGCATTTATCTCCATCTGCATATATGCTGGGGTGATAATATGCTCCAGATGATGTTTGGTGTTAGTTTTCTGCCACATAGTATTTTGGATGTAGACCAAACAGTTCAGGTTTGGTCTCATCGTGTTTGGTATGTTCCCTAGCTGCAAACTGGGATTCTTATGGCTCTTTAAGAAAACCAAAAAAGGTTTATCTTGGCACTCATAAAAAAGCCAGATTTGTGGAGTGGACAATTAATAGTTGTTGAGTCAACAAATTCTCCTGCCTGAGCTGTGGATCCCTGCAGCTCCTCTAGAGTTACCACAGATCTTGTGGCTGCTTCCCTTATTGACAGTCTCCATTTAGTTTTGCAGCACTCGTTCTATTTTTAATTATCTGTGTAACTGATTTAAACTTTACAACAACTGTACCCATGAACTGATGGTTGCATTGAATGGCTGAGGTTTAGAACATTAAACGCCTGAATTATACTGAGATTAATAAAGATCAGAAGATAATTTATTCTACTTAATAATTAGTTAATAACTTCCCATGTTTTATTTGACTTTATTTAGGAGTACTTATCTATATGTAAATTACTTAAGATTTTTATTTGTAAGATTTTAAGAACCAGACACAATTTCATGTTTATGCATCTGCAGGGGAATTATTCTTATTCAATAACCAAGAATGGGTCTGTTTATTTTATTTATTTATTTATTTGTTTGTTTGTTTCCTGCTTTTCTATAATTTTCCCTTGAGGAGGATCTTGATTTTTATTCACCCTTCTGCAGCTGTTCAGTAGAATTAAACTAAAATATTTTGCTTGTATCTCTTGTATTCACTTGTATATGCTGAGTCCTCGCCCATTTTTGCTACATCTCTGCACCCAGATGCTTTCAGAGTTGTTCACAAGACCTAATGAGACATTTTTTAGACACCAACAAAAGCTAAAAAGGCCCTCCATGTATCCCTGAACAGCTTGAGCGCCATAGTCCAGAAGCTATGAACAAACTGGTTCACTGTGCCTTATCATTTATTCTCCTTTATTTTGCTGCTCTAGCTGACCATTTGCAGAGAGATGGGACTAATGTATGGGAAAGGAGCAAGAAAAGTGGAAAATAATGAGGCAAACGTTAGAAAATTGACCTGCTATATATTATCGTCAGGCTGTGATGCATTTATTTAGAGCAGCATGAGGACTTGTGCTCAACACCAAGGGAACATGTGGGTGAGGTTTTCATCTCCTGAACTGACAAATCAAATGCACTTCAATTTGTGCATGCAATTTACACATGGACCGCCGCGTTTCATTCAATAAAGGGTGATATGGAAATCAATCAGCAAATAACTTGCCTGAATGGACTAATCCATCACACTGAATGTCAAAATGCTCACTGTTTTTCTTTGGTATATTAGGTGTTTAATATAGATTATGCTTCTAAATTCATCACAGCATTAAGACTGTATTTTTTCATCATGTGGGTGTGAATAGAAAGCAGAGAAGGCATTGAATAAGATCACATTACATGAAACGATATGCTCTCTGCCACATCTTCTCTTCTAATTTAGCAAATATAACCACAGTTATGGGATATCTGCATTATATTTTAGCCGTTTTTATGGGTATTTAATATTATTTAGAAGGAGTATAAATATAAACCAACCATATTCTGAGATTCTAAACTCAAATATCTTCTGAAAAAGTAAAGTACACTTTGACATTTTGGTGGCCAACAACTTGCATTATATCGGCTCCATTACTCAAGTGCCAGATACCACAAATCATCAAAAAATATATATTTGATTTGTAGAAACTTATGTTTCACATTTAAATTTATTTTAGATTTCTATGTTATACTGCTTTTGTGAATGTATACATATGTAAACTTTTTTGGCATACATCCAAAACATGACGTCTGGTTGATAACTTAACACTCCACACGAAGGTGAACGCAGCATTCCCATACCATGCGACACGGTAGTGGCACCGTCATGCTGTGGCTTTGCTTTACTTCCAGCAGTGGGACCACAGTGAAGCTGGACAGAGTTGACAGGAAGATGAATGAGCTAAATATGCTGCAATCCTAAAAGAACCCTCTAGAGGCTGCAAAAGACTTAAAAGTAGGGCAGAGGTTAACCTGCCTGCATAAAAAAATGCCACAATTTCACCACCATGGACTTTAATGTGTTTCACAGGGTTTTTATCTGAAGAATCAGCAAGAAACTATTACATACTTATGAAGTGGAGGTGCAAAATATGTATTTGCAAATGCAAATCTTAAAAACGTGGCAAAGAGCATTACTCAGCCCCCTTTACTCTGAAACCACCATATAAAATCCATTGCGACCGACTGTCTCAAGCAGTCACTGATAAATAGTTAGGGCCGATATTCCCAGCTGAGGTGGGAAAATCTGTTAACTACAAATCCATATTTAATGGAAGAGTTGCAAGGCAAAAGCCATTGTAGAAATAAAGTCCGGTTTGCAGTTTTCTCCAATCCAGATAGGGTTCAGAGCAAACATTTAGCAAAAAGGAACTCTGGCCAGATGGTCATTTTAGGTTTACACGCAATAAAAAAAAATTTAAAAAACACTATGCGTGGTGCAAAACTAACACTCTTAATGCAGCACACCTTTGTGAAACATGGTGATGAATGCATCACGCTGTGGGGAAGCATTTCTTTCAGCAGGGACAGAGATGATGGAGAGGTTGGGGAAGCTAAATACTAGCCAATCTATAGACAGAGCTTTTTAGAAGGAGCAACATGCTCAAAACCGGGGGTAAGGTTCAATTTCAAGCTGATCAATGAATACATATACTTCCAGGCAGAACTACACATAAAGAGTTTAGATCAAAGCAAGTGTTAGAATGGCCCAGTCAAAGTCAAGGCCTAAATCCAACTCCGAATTAGAGGCAAGGTTTGAACTGTCATGTTCACAAACACTCTCTTTCCAATCTGACTGAGTTCAGACTATTTCACAAAAAAAAAAGAATGGACCAAAATTCTCTAGATATGCAAACTAGCACATATCTTTTCCATTCCACTTCAAAATTATGTATAACCTTTTGTTCATCTGCACCGTAAAATCCTGATAAAATACAAAGAGGCTTGTGGTTGTTACCTGACAAAATGCTTAAAAAAAAAACTTTAAGAACGATGAACGTGCATGAAAGGATCTGTGATTCTTCACTAAACAAATAAACATGGATCACAGGAGAAATTGTTGCTGCATGTTTACTTTATAACATATTTCCAGATCAAAAGGTTTACTTGTGTTTGCAAAATAACCCCCTGTATTTTAGAAAATCAGATCATCTAAATACTTGAGCTGCGCTCTCTTAGATAAAGGTCCCCCTCCAAACTGAGCCTTTCAGACCTAATTAGGAAATTTCCCGAGGCCCTCTGCTGTTAGAAGACCACTTTTTTATTTCCATCTGTTTCCTAATTTAGCTGCCAGTCATTTTGGCTCATATCCAAAAGTTCCAATCTTTGTGAACGAATATCAGGCTTCTCCATCGGCGACCAAATAAATCTCTTTTACACTGATGCCATCCTAGGTTATTTGCTCTTCATGCATTCATGGCTGCAAAAGCAGGGGAAAAGGGATCATTTCAGCTGCCCTCATTACATTTCCTTCACGGCTCTCTTCTTATCCGTGTCACGATGGCTTGACCCTGCAACCTGACACACTCTGCCCACCTTTTAAAAGTGTGATTAGTAGTTCTGCCGGGGAGAAAAGCATCTCCATCCTCAGTTCGAGGTCAGCAGCTAAATAGATCACCAGCCCTCACTGGGTCCAGTTCAAAAACTGCCATTTAAGAAAGAAATTCCTCATAGTGCACAAGGTTCTGAGTGAAACAGAACTGTAATTTCGGTCTGTAATTTTTACTTTTTTTTATGTTATCCAGTGGTGTATTTTTCTCAAAAATTAAAGATGTCAATAAAAGCAAACACCCAGCGAACTGGGTGATAAAGTATGTAGTTTCATCATCATCATCATCATCATCATCACCACTTTTTTAAAGACACAAATAGGTCCATGTTAACAGCCATACACACAGATAAATTAATATGAAAAGAAAGAAACAATAAAATAAAAAAAAGTGAAAATGGGGATAAAATTAATTAAAATAATCACAAATGTATAACAAACTAAAACGCCAATGGATCCACATCCTGGGCTTATGCCTGACTGAACGTCGTGCAGGATTCGTCAGTGCTAACATCGTGTAATTTGCAGAGTTAGCTAATCTACACATGCAGCTGTACATACGGTTACGTAACACTATGTAAAAAGTTCAAACCCCCGCACCAACAAATACCTGACTTGCACTGGTTTATCTCAGCATCCTTAGCAGCGTCCTCAATGCGTCATTATACGCCGCTTTAAGTTTCTGCATACTGCTTTGCTTAACATGTCTCCACAAGTGGGCAGAATACAAAGGAGTACAATAGGCTTTAACTGCAGGCTTACTAACTTTTAAAAGAATGCACCAAAGAAACAAAAATGCTTATCCTGCTTCGTGTCAATTATATCAAAATAAGGCGCAAGAACAAATCAGGCATTGGTAAACCTTATGGTGTATGAGTGACGTCATGCATAATTTGAAAGTAGATTCTGAAAGACTGCATGTGAGTCGTAAAGAGTTCAACCTTACCTGCTTGAACCAGAGTCCGCCTGCAGTGACCCTCGACAAAGTTGGACACTACCACAGCAAAGCTGTGAAACAGAACTCCCAGTGCTATAGTTCACCAGAACAGCTACGATTTTTTTTTTTTACATGTCTTGCCCCTGGCATTGACTCAAATGAGGGTGATGGCATAAGCAGTGCTGCAGGTGTATTCTTGGAGAAGCCAGCCGGTAGGATTGGGTCAAAGAATGAGGTGAAGCATGAGCTTCCCAGGAAGCATTGTTAGGGCTCGAAAACTCTCATATTGGAAGGCTGATGAATATTTCTGACAACTTGCTGAATCTATAGAATGAAGAAGTGAGGAAGTTTAAAGAGCGAAAGAGATTTAACACGGTATGACCCAGTACATGATGAAGTTGCTAACGAGTCTATGTTCCGAGTTAAATTGATCAATTTTACATCAGTATGGCTATTAGCTTTCAATAATAAAAAAAATTAAATAGTTGGGCAGTGTAAAGTAAACAGTTCAAATGCTGAACTTGAAATATTAACGTATTCTTTAGTAAAAGTTATCCACAGTGGACAAGATTAAGAATAATCTTTAGTTCTCATTGCAACTAAATCCCAATGAAAATTGTCCTCAGCATTTAATCCGTCCCTTTCAGGGAGCAGTGGGCTGCCACTGTGCAGCGCCCTGGGAGCATCCTGGGGCCTGAGGGTCTTGCTCAGGGAGCCAGAGTGACAGATGAGATTCAAACCAGGGCACTTGCTGCCCTCTCCAGGACCCAAGGGGCCCTGCTCTAACCTCTAGGCCGCCACCACTCCCCCAGTATTAAGAAGGTTCATAGATTTAATAAGAAAAAAAAGATCACTACAATAAAAAAAAACTGTTTAAGTAGTTATGACGCATTATAATGCCATTTCATTAAAATATGACGCGGTAAATCCGTTCAAGCAGCTCATCCTTCCGGACGTTAACAAGAAATTAAAAACTGTAATCTGCCGCCATCTAGTGGCCGCGCTGCGCACTACAGCTTCGTCCCTCGCTACGTCAGACAATAACAAGGAAGTAGCAACCAAACAAACCGCACGAGCCCATGGCTCGATTTGTCTGGTGGCATTACAGTGAACTATTAACCGATTTTAACCTTGTGTGAACTATACGGTTAAAAAAAAAAAAAGTTTTAATCAATGTTTTTATTTATTTTTTGACAGTAACTTACTTGGTTTATTTGGTGTGCCGTGTCGGGACTATTTCTATTTTATTTTTTGTATGGTGTGGTGAAGCATCATGGAAAAATACTCCCACCTTAGAGTGATCGGGGAAGGGTCTTTCGGTCGGGCTGTGTTGGTGCAATGCAAAAACACTCAGGATAAATATGTACTTAAGGAGATACAGTTGCCAAAGGTGGGTACGAAGATAACCGTGTCATTTAAATGTAACATAAATCGATTAAAATATAATTGAGTCGTCCTTTATAACGACTCGGTGGGAACATTTTGATAACTTAGAACAATATAAACTCTCTCACTGTTTAATAACGTTCAAAGGCAATCATTATATTATTACTTCTGTAAAGGGCTGGTCAGATTGCTCCTATATTTAAAATCGGCGAATAGCTCACGGCTTCTTGTTTCATTTCACAGAATCAGTCCAAAGTGCAGAGTTCAAGAAAGGAAGCAGTCCTGCTGTCCAGAATGAAACATCCCAACATTGTGGCTTTCAGAGAGACATTCGAAGGTAATTCAAAACAATTCAAAATGAAAACCATACACAAGAACTTCCGAAAGTATTTTTCGTATTAATTGGATGGGATAGACACACAAAGTCGTGTTTTTTACATTTTCTAAATAAAATAAAAAAAATATAATAATAACAAGACACAGAACATCTGACAACATAAATGTTCAGGGCTTGCCAGAGGTTCTTATATGGACTTTTACATCTGGCCTTTATCTGAGCAAATATGACACACATATGATTAGATTTACAGTGTTATATTGTAGCTCTTACTGTATGTTCAGGGTAGTTGTCCTGTTGGAAAGTGATCAGCTGCCTCAGTCTCAAGTCTGCAGCTTCTCACAAATTTCCTTCCTGGATTTCTCTGTATTTAGCTCCAACTATTCTCTCATAAACTCTCACCAGCCTCCCCTACGGCATGGTGGTACCACCATTATGTGCGACACTGTTTGCTGTGTTCATTTTCAGACCCACGGTGTTGGCCAGAAACCTAAAATTTGCTCTCTTCTTTCTTATGGGTTTCTTTCAACAATAACTGCCTTGTCACTCTTCCATAAAGGTCCAAATTTAAATGCATGCCATGCTTTTCAGGTTGTTATTTCTAAAAAATTTGAAAGCCTTCCATTCTTTTCTTTCCACTTCATAATGCTGTGCTTTGTCTTGGTTTAGAGTAGACCAAGGATCTGCAAAATGCAGCTCAGCAACATATTGCTGTTTAGACCCCCCACCGTCTAAATAACTTTATCCAAAAGTGCTGAAAAACTGAGCAATGTATTAAAATACAAAGGTGATTAAAAATACTAACTTTAGCACTTTATACTAGGCGTTTCCAGCCAATATATATATTGCATTTCTGCACAGAACAACACTAATATTGTAAAGAATGTTTATTTTTATTAAGTAATATTTGTCCCTTTGTTTTCAATATACAAGCTTTCTCCTTACGTAATTGTCTATGAAAATAATGTTCCTTTGAAGAAAATATGTTAATTCTCTTAATGTAAAAGTTTCTCTCTATGTTAAAAACTAAACACCAAAATAAACTAATTTTGATGTATTTTTTGGCAGCACTGTTGTCTAGCAACAAGAAGGTCATATATCTGAATCCAGTCATGGGGAACTTTCTCATGGATTTTGCATGTTCTCCCCGTGCATGTGTGTTTTTTTTTCCAAGTAGGTGTAGCTGATGGATGGATGAATTTTCTGTAGCTCTAAACAATTTAGCTGTGTTAAACAAAGGGCAAAAATGACTCATAGGGTTATAAAGGTTGCTGATCCCTCTTCTAGACTGTAAAATACAGATAAAATACATTGCAGTTCGTGGTTGCAACGGGACAAAATGTGGAAAAAGTTCAATCCTTTTGTCCAGAGCTGTGCACACGTCTTTGGAGCTTCTGTTCTAATTACCTGAAAGGTAACGTGGTTGTGTGTGTGTGTGTGTGTGTCCAGCGGACGGCCTCTTGTGCATTGTTATGGAGTACTGCAGTGGAGGAGATCTGCTTCAGAGGATCCAGCTGCAGAAATCCTCTCATTTCACTGTTGATAATGTAGGTCGAATGCCTGCAGCTGTTTTTTATTTATTTATTTATTTATTTGGTACTGTGCTTATTTTTGTCCCTTATTCATTTATTTTTTTTGTAATGTTCTCCTTTTCCCAGATCTTGAAGTGGTTCGCCCAGATGTGTGCAGGTGCACAGCATATTCACGACAAGAGGGTTTTGCACAGAGATTTAAAGTCCAAGGTATAGAAGCCTCACAGCGTGGATTAATATATAGGAACTGAACTCAGTTGTTTAATGGTAACAGAGATGAGCGCACGACCGCGTTGTTGAGCATAATGTCGCTCAATGCTCTTCTGTTTTTGCTTCGTGTTGAATCCCCACTTCTGTCTCATTTAACGTCACAGAACATTTTCCTGACTGACGACGGCTCAGTCAAGCTCGGGGACTTCGGCTCTGCTTGTGTTCTGAACAGGTGCTGCAGGAAAACACATTTAGAGGACCTCTCTGGGCGCATTTCTTATTGTCGCCTTTGCTGTTCTATTTGAAAACAACAACATCAAAAATGACTGTAAATTTGTTGCAGCTCAAATGCTTATGCTTGTACGTATGTCGGGACCCCGTATTACGTGGCACCGGAAATCTGGGACAACAAACCGTACAACAACAAGAGGTATGTTGCAGCAAATAGGAATCTAATGAGTTTTCTATTTCCTGATTAAAAGTAATTAAACATCAATGCTTTTTTCTTTCTTTTTGCTGCAAAAAAGGACTTTTATTAAGTTTTCTGTTTGTCAAAAACAGATTTTGCAAATTAGAAATATAAAGCTAGATTGCAACGATTTGTTCTATTCCTGTAATAACCAGTTTGGATATTACCTTTACTCTATAGCCAGGAGGATGTTTAAAAATATGGACATATTTTGTGTATATATATATATATATATTATATATTATATCTATATATATATATATAAAATATATATATCTATAAAATATATATATAAATATATATATATATATATATAGAAAATATAATCTCTCTCCTCTCTCTCTCTCTCTCGCCCTCTCTCTCTTCCTCTCCCCTCTCTCTCCTCTCGCTCCCCGTCTCTCTTACTCTAGAGAGTAAAAGAGATGAGAAATGAATGAGAATATATTATAAGAAACTAGGTAGAGAGTAGATTATAGCTATAGATAGTATGATAGAAGAGAGATAGGTTAGTTTAAAAAAAATGAATGGGGTTTGTATATGATATAGATATATATTATATATGTATATATAAAATTATGTGAGATATAGAGATAAGATGTATTTATATATATATATATAGATGTAGATTAATATTTAATATTTATGTTATATATATATAATATTTATTTATAGAGATAATATTATGTATAATATATAATTTATATATATATTATATAAATATAAAATATATTATATATTTAAAGAATCACAGAGTGCAGTTTTCCTCAAGAACTTTATCCCCTTGCAGCGATAAGAGTTTTTTCTTTATTTTTTTGCATGGTACTTAAAAGGATTTGTGGTGCAGTGAGCAACTGTTGCCTGTCAGCGGTTTTCAGAAGTTTCCCTAAGCCCACGGTGTGCTTGCCTTTACAGAGCCTGCCAGTTTGTAATATGCTTCTGCCTGCACATTAAACATTGCCCTACATACACAGACTGTAGCTGCACACATTCTGCAGCCATCTCAATCATGTCCTGCACAGCATAATTAAATCCCTAACTTATTTCCTTGCAATTTTACAATTGGAAGCATTTAATTCTATGTTCTTCAGAGAGCAGGGATTTGCTTTTTACTCTCTCCAGTCACTCGATGTGTTTTTAATGGATTTTTTGGTTGTTCCCGGTGCCGTTTTTGGCCTTGGCTCACAGCTCCTTTATGGCTAAATAAAACTAAAAGAAAGTAAGGTTATATTCATATCCGTTTACAAAGCATCTAATTTTGGAGAGATAAAGATTGTTACATTGCAGAATTTTAAACTGCACAGTTCTACTTGAATACCTTGTTTGATAGCAGAATTCTCCTCTTCAGTGACCTACAGTTCTGCATGTTAAAATGCATCAATAATCTGGATTTTGGCCCTGGGTGTTGCGCTGCGGCCTGACTCGGTATTACTGATGATTGGGGGTGGCGTGGAAACCTCTGTGGGGGGTATGAGGTAACAGGTGGAGGTTGTTTTCCTTGGATTGCTGGTAGTTGGGATGTGTGGGGCGGGGTACACAACGCCGCTGCTAGTTGGGGGTTGCGATGAAGGGAGAACAACCCATTCCTGCTACGTTGTGCTCAGTTAGCTTAGCAGGAGTGTCGGCTGCCCGGTGACCTGCTGGCTGCAGGATGGTGGCTCCATCGTTTCTCTGGACGCAGACCAGGAACACCCGAGCCCGAGCCTTAATTCGGCCCATTTCCTGCTTCTAACACATCAACTTTAAGGACTAAATTCATCTACTGCTAATTATACCATCGACCAGCAGGTTCATGCGTGTCCTCTTATGACCATCATGTTCTTTCTTTATTTATTTATTTTTCTGAACCTAACATGGCCTGTAGTGCCAATAATTGACTACAGCCAGTAGTGGAACAGGAAGAATGTCATTTTATCCCTGACGCTGCAAGGCAACCGGACCCACCTTACGGTTCCCTTAAGCCGTCAGGACAGGACATGTAAAAAAAAAAAAAAAGAACAAAAACAAAGAAAAAGAAGGTGGAGTTTTTTTAAGTCTTAGTCTCGGTTCCCAGCTCGGTGTGGATTATGTAACGTACTTTGCGCCTCTGTGACTGTGCATGACGAACGTCTGGGTCCAACAAATAACCACTGCTGTCTTTGTGTGTTCTGCAGTGATGTGTGGTCGCTGGGCTGCGTCCTCTACGAGCTCTGCACCCTGCGACACCCGGTACTCGCCTCCTCCCTCCCCGTGGGTTCAACCGCGGGCCTCTGTCCAAATATTTCTCAGTCGGTCGTTCCCCGAAGCCAGTGAGACCCTGCGAAGCTTTGTTATTGAATCGCAGGGGACCCGCATTGTCAGCTGGGCTAAGTCATCCGCTGTGTATTTTTATTTATTTATTTTAATCTTGTTTTGTGGCTGGAATGTTCTGGTTTCGGCTCGTTGTCTCTCGGACGCTCACTCTCATTTCCTGCGTCCAGTTCCAGGCGTCCAGCTGGAAGAGGCTGATCCTTAAGGTGTGCCGCGGTGCGTACCCTCCCCTCCCCGGCCACCTGCCCTACGAGCTGCACTACCTGGTCAAGCACATGTTCAAGACCAACCCAAGAGACAGGCCGTCGGTGCACACCATCCTGACCTCTCACCGGGTGTCCCGACTCCTGCGCTCACACCTGCCCTCCCAGGTAGAGGCGCCGCGGGGCCGATCGTACGAACTAGCCTCAGAAAGAGATGTTGATATCAGTCGGAGCTCTCGCACAACTCCTCTCGTCCGCGTAATCCGATCTCAGGCCAGCTTTTGTGCAGGTTCAGACGGTGCTGCAGATGTTCCTGTGTGTTTCAACTAAAACGGTGGTTTGGATTCTTTGTCGGTTTTGCAGACAGAGGAGGAGAAGAGCAGGACGGGTCGACGGAACAGGAAGGAAGGGCTGAAAGTGGCTAACTCCCTGGGAGAAAAGAGTTTAATAACAACATCAACAGCTGAGGGTACATACACTGTATTTGAAAGTGCCTTTGCAAAAGTAGTCCTTTTTTTTATATGTTGCGATCAAAAAGGTGGACGCATTTTGTTGGGATTTGATGTGATAGACCAACACTAGTCAGTACATTATTGTGAAGAGTGAATTGTGGTGACGTGCCTTTATATTCAGACCCCAAAGTCAATACTTTGTTTTCGTCAGCGCAAGTAGAGCCACATGTCTTTAGGGAAACAAGCCTTAGACTGGTTTCTTTTTCTGTATTTATTTCTTTATCCATTATTTTTTTTACTACCAACCAGCCTCCTTGCACCTCCTGAAGGAGAGCCTCCCCTCTGCATGATGCCGCCACCATTACGTTTACCCGTGAAAGGGTGTTCTCAGGGTTTCAGCATTCCACCGTTACTAGATTAACCGGAGCAACCTCTGCAAGGCGTTGTGTAATCTTTAATGCAACCTGGTTGGCGGATGTTGTAATGACTTGTGACAAATGAACAGGTATTTAAATCTGCAGGGCTGTGCACTGTGCACTCTGCATATCAATGACACGTCTGGCCAGGTCGCTGGTCTCCAGCAGTCCGTGGCACCATTTCTAAAGGACAGAGACACCAGCTCGTTTGGCTTAAGCAGCTGCCCTAATGTTAATTATGTGCCGCCCCTTGGCGATGTGTTTTACGTGTAATTCTGCCGTTTTGGCCAGGTCCCGCTTGAAAAAGAGGTTTTAATCTCAATGAGTTATTAACCTGGTTAAATAAAGGATACATACCCATAAAGATGGATATAGTTTAGGTGACTTTGATGCTGTAGTTAAAATGTAATAATCAGAATTATTGAAAAGAGAGGAAAGAGTCCTGTGTTCATTGGTGTCCATGATACTGTTCAATACTGTACTGTTTTAATGTCTTCTAACAAACTTCTGAGGCCTTCACGGAAAAGCTGGATTCATACTGAGATTAGATCACACAGGCTGACTGTATTTGCTGTTTAGGTGACTTCTGGTGGCAATTGGTCACAATAGATTTTATTTGGGGTTTTTGATTAAAGGGGAGCTAATTATAAAGGCCACACTTTATGGATTTTCATTGTAAAAGATTCTGAAACCCATTTATTCTTTGCCCTTTTTCACTCGACAACAATTTAGTGCTGTGTGTTTGTCTGTCCCATAAAATACGATGAACTATTTGTTTTTTTTGCGTGTCAAATGTGTGTATGAAGTCTATATGGTTTCTCAACAAGAATTAGTCTTAAAGCTTCAGGTTGTGGCACCTCCAGGTGGGGGTTCACCTAAAAGCTGCTGCGAGAGCACAGAGCCGGGCCCTAGAAAGCAGTGGACGACCGAGCCACCGAGTGCCGTGCTGCAGATGCTGGCCAACGCCAGCCTGGTTTCCTCAGACAGCATGGCTGCAGCTCGCCAGGTCGGCTACGCCCACCAAAGTACGACAGGAGCGCCGTTTTCATTTCCTGAGCTGCATGAAAGCAAATCTTGTCGAAGCGATCCCAACGTTCTTTCCTTGTTTATCCAGGTGATTCAGAGGCCGACAGGCAGAGAAGACAATGGGTGCGGGAGCCTCCTGAGAACCTTCTGGGCCTGCTGGAGAAGGCCCAGCTGAACAAAGCTTTCAGCACCTTTTTAATTCGCAGGGGAGGTAAACAAACATGTTTAAAGCATTGTTTTTCCACCCTAAACATCCTCAATAAGAGGCTGACATCATTCTAGATCAGGGGTGTCAAACATACGGCCCGCGGGCCGGATCCGGCCCGCCGAACAATTTAGTCTGGCCCTGTGGCCAAATGCATTATCATTATATTTTTTGTCCAGTGTCCTGTCTGGCAATGTGGCAATAAGATGCCACAAAGAGCTCATCAGATTTGACTTTCACAAGTGGACAAGATAAAAGGAAGAGAATGATAAAACAATTATTGAAAAAAACATGTACTTTGTTTAATTGAAAATATGCAGTTCCTATATTGTCCACGAGGGGCGCTGTGTTTTAATTAGCAGATTAAGCTTCAGGTGTGGAAAAATTCAAATCATTTCTTAATTTTTATCTGTTTGATGTATTTTGTCATGCAGGACAGTGTTTTTAAGTTCCAAAAAATGTAAATAAATGTTTTTCAACATTGTATAATCACTGTGATCAGTTCTTATGCATAATGCACACGTAAATGTTTAACTGAGTAAAAGTATTGTTGAAATTGTACATACTTTTCTTAAAAACGCTGAGGTTATTCATAATATATTGTGTAAAAGTGAAATTAACTTAATATAAAAATCAACAAGTCCACATTTATTAGTTCTATTTAATCTTGCAATGAGTTAACTCGTGTGGCCCTCTTGAGATCAGATTAAGTTGAATGCGGCCCCTAAACCAAAATGAGTTTGACACCCCTGTTCTAGATGGTATGGAGAGTTTCGCTTGATGACGTTATATCCATTTTCAGATGAAAACCCTCTAGTCGGGCCCCTCTCCTCGCAGCAGGGTGATGACACCGATGGCCTTAAGCCAGAAGTCGTTATAGACGAGGACAGACTGCAGCCTCGCTCAGATGATGAGGACACGTAAGACCCTTTGCTGTTTTTAACACATTATAAAGTTCCCCAAGCCAGGATTCAGACACACTACACATTACATATGTAGTGCGTAAGTGTCATTAAACATGGCATGCTTGCTAACAACAAACACAATACTTGCTAAAGGAAAAGAGTAAATGGGTTACTTTGTGGTAGCATATCAGATAAAATTCCAATGAAACTCGCTGCTGTTTGTGGTTTTATGAGAAAATCATTAGTGGTTTTTAACACTTTTCCAAAGTACTGCACGTTGCTTTTTAGTTTGCTTGCTTATACCACATTAAAGGGCTAATGTATGCATGCTGCCTACTGTGCAGTCATATTAGGAACCAAGAGCTTCCGACAAAACCTCTTGGTTCCTGTTGTTCCACAATATAAACAGTTGTAAAAGCAACATGCGGGCAGAAACACAATAATGTTTTTTATCAAAACATTTATAAGAGGAATGCAGGCTGCCCTTTAACCCAACCTCTTAGTGGTAGTTTAGCTTTAAAGGGGACTTATCCTTTTTTTTAGCCCTTAAATGCATTTTGTTGTGTACTTGGAGTCTCTTGCAATGCAGAAAAGTTAAATGCTGTCTCACCAGTTACTGCATAGATGTCTCTATATTTGTTTGGGTCATATTTTTCAAGCCGTTCAGTGTTGTCTACTCTCTATTCCTTTTTTTTTTTATATATATAATTGTGTCACGTCACCAAGGCTGCAAGTGAATAAGTGAAAGTGTTCTGTTGTCGGGTGTATTAACCCACACTATTCATCACACCATACCCTAGGAAACTGCATAAATGGCCGAACGGGCTCTTTTTTTTAAAACCTTGGTTCCTTTTACAGCATGTTTTCTGCATATGTCTTTAGGAAAACCCCTTTGAACATGAAAGACATTTTGAATTTTTGTTTAAATATCTTTATTGCCAATCATAAGCCAAGAGAAAGTCTTTACAACATAGCTCAGACGTTTTCAAGCATATAACACAGACATAATTTCCTTCTGCCAATCAGCCCTTATCTTAGCAAAGGATAGATCTTTAATAGAGGCAGTGAAGTCTTTTATTTTTTAAATGAGTTTATTTGAATCTAAAGGGTTTTTCTAACAGGTCATCCAAAGTGGAGGCTGGTGCCATATATTTTTTAATATTTGCAGCCCGATAATAATGATAAAGATGTGGGAGATCCAGACCTCACCTTAAAGTATTATGTACTTTTAATATATCTATTCTTTTTAGGGATGCACCTATGAACATTTGGGCCTATATTGATATTAATGTTTCTATATTCTTTAGACTTCTGCTTTATACTTTTGATGTACTTTCTATCTAAAATATAGAAAGTAACAAAAAATAAGGAAAAGCCTTTGAATGACAAAGGTGTGTCCAAACTTTTGATTGGTAGTTTTTATCTCGCTACCCTTCAAACACCCCACAGTCCTGTGGCTTATGCACACAATTCTAGATTTTAGATTTCAAGTAGTTTGCTGTATTATCATTCCACCCTAAAACAAGAACAGCTGGAATTGATCCTTAAAGACCCAAATATATTATGGCACTCATGCCCTTGGTGCAGGGATGTAAAAAGTCTCACTGCACGTGTTCTATAAATTGCAATAATTTGCTTCAGATCATCACCGGACTTTGTTCCGGGTGAAAACCCTTTTCTCTCATTTGCGTATTAATAACCTTGAAGTAATGGCTGAAATGTGCACATTTATTGTTCATGAGTACGCCTCATATTTCTGAGGCTGTCAGTAAGTAGGTTTCTAGTAAAATCAATAGTTCAGACTCAGAATATTTGACGTGCAGAGGGAGAGCTTTCCGAGAACCTGCAGAATGCGTGAAATGTTTTAGCCTTGGGTCGTTTACATTACATAAAACAGCTTTCCTATGAAAACACAGTAAAAATTCATTGTATTCTGTGTTCTGTCCACACAGGGACTTTGAGGAAGAATCTCCTTCTGACTGGGTGGAAGAAATTGAGAAAATATTTTCGGAACACTGAAGCCTCATTCCTTCAGACCTCCGGCTGATGAAAACACAAAACTTTTTGAATGTGCCAAACTTTTGTTTTGTTCCTTTTTAGAGCCAGAATCAGACCATTTGGGTGGAGCTGTAACTATGAAGAAAGATTTGAACAGAAAGTTGTCTGTAATTGTTTTTCAGTAAAGCTGTTTGACTTTTTTTTTTGGAGTGTTTTCTGCTCGTTTCTGAATCAAGTGGATCATCCGCTGCGTGCTGTCTGGCTCATCAGGTGATAATATTCCCAGAAGACTGAAGGCCGTCTCAGAAGCTTGCGTTCTGCTCTTTGGGAAAGCAGGAAATATTAAGCCTGGAGAAACCCATTTCCTCTGTGATATCAAAAGCAGACTAAACATGCTCCGTCCGTCTTTGTTTGGCTTCCACGCTCTTGACGTGAACCCCGACGTTGCACACATCTGGCCCTTTTGGTTGTTGCTTTATGTTTAATTTATGTCAATCAGTGCGGCCTGGTCAGGGCTTTATTCTTTATTCTTTATTAAATACTGATTACAGACCACTAGGTGGTGCTAAAGCTGCTGCTGCTGGGACGGGGCTTGAAAGGAAGATGTAGAGAATCGCTCAAACAAAATTAAACCTGAGTGCTTATCCTGGTTACATGGGAGTTTACGAGAGAGGTGTCCCAGTGTGGAAAAGAAGAATCTAAACTTTTCCAAATTAAAAGCTTGACCGTGTGGAGGCAAAAAGGAACAATGAACAAAAAAAAAATCCCACAAGCAACAAAGAAAGCCAAACCCAAGCCTCGCCCAAGACATTTTGGGCTCACCAGGATATAAACAAAACCATAATGATGCTGATTCACCAACAGTCACTCCAGGGATGGATTATCCTTGCTGCCAAAGTTTATCCAGAGAATGAACCCTCCTAGGAGTTTCCTAGCCATGAGTTTTAAGGCTGCCTGGGAAGTTTTTTTTCTCTTGCTTTGTTTTGTTTTTTTTTTTTCAATAGGGAAACTCAGTCCTGCAGTTTTTGCGCTTATCTTGAACTTACAAAAAAATCCACATCCAGAGTTCACAGTCCAGCCCCCTCCCTTTTTTTTTTTTTTTTTTTTTTTTTTTTTTTTTTTTTTTTTTTACATTTCCCCCTCTAACCCCCCAAAGAATGTTCATGTTCAGTGAAGATACAGACAAACTGGAGCTGCAAAGTTAGCTTACAGTGTCACCAAGCTCTGTGTCCTGCAGATAGGAGGGTCTCCCATCAGTGGTCGAGATGTATTTAACAACTCAGCATATTTCTTCAATATGTATCTTAATTGTGGTCTCAGAACTTCGGTTAATTTGTGGTTTTCTGATAGGAAATGGGACCAGTGCCTTTTAAAAGAAGACAGAACAATGTAAAGGTTGTTAAAACAAGTCATCTAGCAGTTTTATTTACATTTTGATGAAAACATATGTATGCCCTTCTCAGTGGTCTATAGAAAAAATGTATTGGCATTACAGACGTCAAACCCTTCCCATAATTTCGGAACAGGTTTTTGCATGTTTCGCCGGAATCAACGGAATTTGGGGATTTTCAATGATGGTTTTTGAGCTCCAAGTCTTTGAGTTTGGAAGGTCTCATCACCATTACCCTAATTTTTGCTCCCTGGACACACAATCTATCAGATTCAAGTTGAAACTCTGGAAGCTGTATTCACATTTTTGTCCCAGCCAGTCAGAAAGAAAAAAAAAAAAACATTGGTAGGAATATCCCTCAATGAGAAAAAAATTGCTTCAGTCAAAATCAAATTAGCTAAAAGTTGTGTTTCTACTCATCCATAAGTCGGGAAAATGCCATCAAGAAAACATCTCACTCATAGTTTATGTTGGAGAATATTGGAGGAACACAGGGAATGTTCAAAATGAACAGACGCACATGCTCAATAACAATACTCAGATGGATTGTGGTGTTTAAATGACGCACAAGTGTTTCAAAAGAGCCCAAAAAAAATATGGCTTAGACTATTACAGCATCGCCAGCAGCCTAAAGATAAAAGGCGAGACCTATCCCTGTTTTCCTGCCAAGTTCTGACCTGAATGCATCGGAATGTTGCTGCGGAAATCTAAATTATTCAGACCTGTTGTTTTGCCAACACTACACCAGCGGCGGTGCTGATAATTGCGGAGCCCCCGGTGTTTGTATGTTCCCCCAAAACCACAATGTTTCAGAAACAGCATAATTTTGTGCTCCGAGTCATGCGCCCTGTGCTGTTAATGGAGCGCGCATGAAAGAATTAAAAGTGCGGTTTTTGCTGAGAAGAGTTGAGCGTAAAGTTAAAATTAGCTTTGACATTTAATCACGATAACCTTTGGCTGAAAACAGGAAATCAGCAAAATGTGCACAGTTGATGCCCGACTGACCACAAAAAAACATGACGGCATACATGACAAACTTTGTTTTCCACACGTGACACTGTAAATCTTAAACTTTTTTGATTTAGGTACTGCTTAAAAACTTGTACGGTTGCAGTCTGTGCAGATCAGCGGAACAAAGCCTTTTACAATTTGTGTGAAACTATGCAGATATTTGTCTGAAACTAATAAAGTACTTTTTTTTTCCCGCAAAATTGTTTGTCATTAGATATAGAGAAAAATGATCTGATGGAAAGAAAAAAAAGAAGCTTCCTCCTGCAGGAAGGATGTTGAGTTGTCTCTTTTGTATGTATGTTGTCTCAGTGCTCATAAAATCAGCCAAAGAAAGCAATGTCTGGGGATGAAATACATCTGTGGATCACTGCATCTACTTTTATAACTCATGGGGTTTTTGACACGAAAGAGGAAACACAACTTTAATTTGAGCATGTCTGATTATTATCATAGTAACTAATACTTTGTTTGGGGCAGGGGAGGCATGCTTAAGCTTGCAGCTGTGTTTGCTCAGTAAAGCGAGCAAAAACCGCAGCGTCTGAGAGGTGTTCCACTTGTTCAAACTTTTTTTTTTTCTTTCATGTGCAAATCTGTGAAACGGCACTACACAAAGTGATGTAGCATTTCCTCCTCCGTATTTCTTGCTCGTTCTGAAACGTACGTGCTACATCCTGCACTTCAGGGCGGACAATCAAGTCACGTTGAAACTGTATTTTACTACTTGGGCGCCTAATCTTAAGCGAGTCATTTATTCTCTTCCTGCTTCTTCTGGTGACCTGATAGAAACATCCCCTCTTATCAAACGATGCACTAAAGGACCCCTCATTTTGTCTATCTGGCTGCCTGTCCACACACGTCGGCCCCTCGGCTCCTGTCATTACTCTTGATGAAATGCTGGCGTTGGCTAGCAGAAGCAATCTCTATTCCCTTTTTGTCTCTGCTTTCGCTCCCGCTTTCAATTGTCCCGAGTTTCACTCAGGAAGAGCCCTGCAGATGCAAGATGACCCAATGATCCCTGTCTGGCTACTGGTGCTTGGAAAGCCGTTTTTCTATCAGGACCCTCTGTTGCCTCTGCGACCCTTTTGCTCTAGTTTTGTTTGGGCGTTACACGCAGATCTGCATTTGTTTCTTTACTGAATTTGCAGCTTTAGCTAATATTTATAGCCTTGGTGGTAACTTGAACATGAGTCAACCATTAAAGAGAAGTTCAGTCTGTTCTTGATGGGGAGCAGGTCTTCCTGTTAATAACAAAGCACTTAGGCGATGCTGTCTGGTTTGGCATTGTAACTATAAATACGAGGGCTGTCATTGTTATGATTATTCCTAGTGCTCCATAGCGACCCTCCATTGTGTGCTCATCAGTGTTTTGTTGCTTTGTGTCACACAATAGAGATTGGTGTGGCCAACTGTTTTTTTTTTTTGTTTTTTTTTTTTTGTCTGTGTGTGTCTCCGTGTGTGGCGGAGCGGTTTATTGGTGGCTAAAAGTTTTTTGTTTTTTTTTAAAATCAGCAGCAGTTAAATTTAGATATGGGTTTTACGGCTTTGTGTTCTACCGTGGGTTCTACCGTAGTTAGGTTTCTTTTGAATGTGATTTGTTTAGAGCACACGTTTGTACAGCCCAGATGAGCTGCAACACCTTTAGTTAGGGGTACATGTTTGGTGCGACTCTTTGCCATCTTTCCTTTTACACAGTGAAGGATCCACTGCGGATGGTCAACAGAAACACTTGCTCTCATAGCTTAATTGAATGTTACTAAAATACGTCCTTACTTCCTAAATAAAGTAATAAAGAAAAGTTCCAAACAAAAACATTCTTAGTCCTTAAGCCTTTTTGTTTTATGCTATATTGCAATTGAAAACGGCAGTGTATTTTAGTTGGGTTTTAGATGATAGAACAGAGTCTTCTCTCAGCTTCCCACTTTCAGAGGACGGCACAACGAGTCATTTGACACCATCTAACCCTAGGTTCTGCATCGTCTTCTCTCACACCATCTACCTTCATATTCTCCTTAACTCCATCCATAAATCATTCGATCTTTCATTCTCACGTTTATCACACAACGTACTTGACACTCTTCGTCACCCGTTGTAGCCTGCTTGGACCTATTTCTTCACATCATTTCCACACTCACCATTGTTCTGGGCTGTTGACACTAAGTAATTAAAGTCCTCCACCTTCTTTATCTCTGTACCCTGAAACCTCGCGGCTCAGTTTGGTTCCCTCTCATTCACACCTCTCCTTTCCAGGACAAACTTGTATCTCCCTGGATTTTCCTCCCCCTGTTCCCTGCTCTCACCACAGATCACAATGTCATCTGCAATCATAATAGTCCACAAAAACTCCTGACTAACAAACTCTTTCAACCTGTCCATTACCACAGCAAACAAGAAGGGGCTCAGAGCCGATCCTTGATGCAGATCCACTTCCCACTTCCCCCTTGAACTCTTCTGTCATACCTATAGCACACCTCGCCATTGTCTTACAGCTCCTATACATGTCCTGCACCACTCTACAATACGTCTCTGCTGCTCCAGACTTCCTCATATAATACCACAGCTCCTCATTTGGCACTCTGTCATATGTTTTCTCTGGATCTACAAAAATACAATGCGGCTCCCCCTGACTCTCCCTGTACTTCTCCATCAACATCCTCAAAACACTGACTCCTGCCTCTGTGCTCGGGGAAGGCGGGCCTTTGGTTCTCCACAACCACTATCAAGCTATTTCCTTTTGGATAATTTTCACCTAAACTAGTGTACTCTCACAAACTCCCACAGGTGCTGGGTCCCAGGTATTAAGTGTTCACTTATATACAGTAATCTTATAATTTATTTATTTATTTATGTTCTTTCACTTTCTTTTTTGAGGTATCACATTACACATGTCAGCTTACATAATAATATATATGATTTAGCAATGGCATCTAGGTGTTATTCGATTGTATCTGTTGCTTTATGTCTGTTGGTTGTGCTGTTCTTTTTGCATCTCTCTTTCCAGGTGACAGAGCAGACGGAGAAGGTTTTATCATTCTCTCCCTTTTATCTCTTCTTTCTTTCACCTCTACTCTTTTTTTCTCTCTCTCTTTCACTTCTTGTTCTTCCTTTACTCTCCCATTGTCATGTCCATACAATTTGAAATTCTCCTTGCAGGAATCACAATAAAGCTATTTACAAGCATAAATCAAGTGGAGCACTATGGCGAAAGCTGTTCGCTCCTCTTGTAAAAGCAAAATCTGTCGAGCTCTATCTGGCATTGAGACATCAATTCCTATTGCCACATTGCTAGACAGGACACTGGGGAAAAAAAAAAAAAAACATCCTCAAAACAAAAACTGCATCTGTAGCACTTTTTTTTCTTGGCATGAAACTGTACCGGTTCTCACACATGCTTACTTCTGGCCTCAGTCTAGTTTTCATCACTCGTCGACTTTAATTCCTCTGTCTCTGCACATCTCCCTTGGTTTTGAAAATTGGTACAAAACTATTCTTCCTCATTCCCCGGGCATCTTCTCTCTCTTTTAGATCTTTTTGAACAGCCCGGTCAAAAACTCTACTGCTGTCTTTTCTTGACACTTCTATACCTCCACACGTAAATCATCAGGACTATCTGCCTTCCCAATCTTCAATCTCTTAAATGCCTTATTTACTTCATCCTTACTAATCTTTGCTACTTCCTGGTCCACAATGGTTGGTTCTTGTACTTTTTATTCTCCCTGATTTTGACGTTGATCAACTCTTCAAAGTGCTCCTTCCATCTTCCTGTCACACTTGTTGAACCTGATCCATCTTTCCGTCTTTGAGCCTCGGCAACTTGTATAAATCCTTCTCTCCCTCCTTACTGTCCAACCTATCATAGAAGTCATTGTCTGCCCTTAGCTACCTCTACATTCACATTATGCTGCATCTCCCTGTACACCTGGTGACTCTCATTCTATATACCACCATCCAGTGCCGTATGGCAACAGTCTCACCTACTACCGCCTTGCAGTCAGCGAGTTCCCTCAGGTTACATCGTCTACACATAATCCACCTGTGTGCTCTTACTTTCACTCATATAAGTTACCCTCTGTTACTGCCTCCTGGAGAAAAATATTCACTATGGCATTTTCTATCCTGTTTACAAAGTCTGCCACTATCTGTGCTTCTGAAAAGTGCTATATAAATAAACTATCTTTCTGTGCCTTGCCTTCTGCATTCCTGTTCTGGTTACTAAACCTGCACGTCACTTCCTCATCACCTCTGGTCCCTGCATTGCAATGCTTGTTGAATTGAATTGTATTGTTTGATGTGCATTGCAATCTGCAACAAACACCACTTCCTCATCTCTGGGAATATTCTGCATCAGTTCATCTAATTCACTCCAGAATGTCTCCTTCTCCTCTAACTCATCCCAGCTGTTGGGCAAAATTACCACCTACATTGAACATCGCAGCTATAATTTTCAGCTTCAGACTCATCACCCTATCTGACACTTTTCATCTCCAAAGCATTCCTGACAAATTCCTACACAATTTCTCTTCCCATCCAGATAATGGTAGAGCAGCTTGAGCCCTAAGCTTCTAGCCTTGCTACCTTTCCACTTGGTCTCCTGAACATACAGCGTATACACCTTCCTCCTCTGCATCATGTCAACCAACTTTCTAGCTTTTCCTGCCATAGTCCAAACATTCAAAGCCTCTACTCTCAGTCCTAGACTCTTGCATTTACTTTTCTTTCTCTGACACATCATCTTCGTCTTCTTCATCTTTGCTGACCAACAGTAGCCCAATTTCCACCGGTACGCTATCAGGCACCAGCCCCAAATGGTGTTTATTGTTCAACTGTACCTCGACCAATCCGGTATGAAGATTATGTTAGTGACTCAAACAGTAAATTTGGCAAAGGTTTTACATCTGGTGCCATTCCTGACACAACCATCTGCATTTATCCAGGTTTGGAACCGGCATAAATAGGACACAGGATATTGTTCCCCCTTTAGGGAGTATTAGACCAGCACAGAGTAGTAGAAGGGGAAAAATAGTTTTCAAAACCTCTTGAAGATAAAGCCCTGAAAAGTGAAGCAAAAATATTAGGTTTAGGCACTCTTTTGTCTTATATCCAGAAATAAAACCTAGTGAAAACAATTGCCTTTAGAAGTCCCCTAATTAATAAATAGAGTCCACCTGTGTGTAATTTATTAACATAAATCCAGCTGTTTTGTAAAGGCCTCTTAGTGGAGATCCCCCATCTAAAAGAGTGCTCACACAGCCACAGTCAGGCCAGGAACATGACACAGATGGCTGAAAGTTGCAGACAGTTAGATGTTCCAATAAGGATATGATCTCAAAAAGACGCCCAAACGTGTTCCCAAAAGATCAAAGCCATCCCAAAACCCAGACCTCATGGCCAACTTTTGGAATTGGGTTCAAAAGCCAGGTCAATACCAGGAAACCAACAAATTGTTGTGAGTAGTGTTCAGAGTATCCCGATATTAGCCATACAGAGTTAATGTTATTAAAAGTTTATTGAAAAAGATAAGTTATTCACAGGTGAGGCAGTCAAGCTGAACTGGATTGAGAGAGGCAGATACAAGTAGGAATGTGAACAGGTGAGCAGAGTTGACAGTAATAAGTGGCAGAAGGTGGAGCTGATTGACTGATGAGTGGACTGAGCTAATTGGATGGGGACAGATGGCTGTTGGCTAAGGGGAGTGAAAACTAGTTAGTCCAGAAAGGTCCAAAACAAACAAACAAAAGCCTAAATCATGACACCAATTTATTTTGATTTTACCTGTTAGAAGAGTTGTAAAATATCCATCCAGAAATATGCAAGAAGGTTGTTGATCGCTAAAAAGGCTTGTGGTTTCTCTGCTACTTGCTGGAGAGTATTTATTCACATATAACTAGGTGTGTACAGTACATTACAGCCTGTTGGTTTAGATTTGAGGGTGTGTGGATTAGAAAAAAAAAACGTAAAATAAAATGTGTTCCCTCACGTCTAGTTAAAAAAAAAAAAAAACACTGAAGTTGTG
Source organism: Fundulus heteroclitus (assembly GCF_011125445.2). Classification (NCBI taxonomy): domain Eukaryota; kingdom Metazoa; phylum Chordata; class Actinopteri; order Cyprinodontiformes; family Fundulidae; genus Fundulus; species Fundulus heteroclitus. The sequence continues at coordinate 33,217,757 of NC_046378.1, forward strand.
ATGTATTATCAGCCTGTTCTTCAAGTAGAATTGTTGAAAAAGTGTATGCAAATCTTCACCACTTATTAGTTTCAGTACCAAACATAACAACTTGATATGATAATGTTAAAACATATCTATACTGGTGTGATATTGTCTCATTTCCTGTTTCAAGTACTGATTGCAAGAGATAAAAATCATTTCTGAACCTAAGAGGTTCTGTGTACCTTGTAAGTTTTTACGGGAACAAAAAGCACAAAGGATCTTGCAAGCTGCATTCTAACTATGAAGGTTTAATAAAACAAAAATAAAGTGAATGTACAGTGGTAAATCGAGAACAGAACGGAGACACAGATGAGGCAGGGGAACTGACATGGGACAGTGTAACGGAGGAACAAGCAAATGACAAGAGATAACCAGGCAGCTTCAATACAAGGGGAGTGAGGAGAGAAGGCATGGAGAGCAGGTGTAAATAATCAGGTGAGTAAGGAGTGACAGCTGAAAACAATTCCGGTTCACACGTGTTTTCAAACCACAGTTGCATGTTAGCACTGAATAAAAAAAAGAGGTGCCACAACGTGAAATCATCAACTTAGGCACCGCAGAATAGTTCTTCTACGGAACCATTATGTATTAGAACACAAATACAGAAATAAAAAAACTTAAGGAAAGTGCTAAACACACATAGTAAGTCAATTATTCAATGGATTTGTAAAATATTGTTATACCTTTAAGTAAAAATGCAACAGGAAAACAGGCTGTATATTAAAATATTATCCTTTACAGTTTTGTAAAGAATCAAGTTTTGGACCCAATAATTGGTACAAAATTTGGACGGTACGTTGGTGGATGCGTTGGTCCAGGTCTGGGAGGAGATTCCTCAGGAGACCATCCACCACCTTATCAGCAGCATGCCCAGCCGTTGTAGGGAGGTCATACAGGCACGTGGAGGCCACACATGCTTCTGAGCCTCATTTTGACTCGTTTTAAGGACATTACATAAAAGTTAGATCTGCCTATAGTGTGTTTTTCCATTTTTTTATTTTGAGTGTGGCTCCAAATACAGATATCCATGGGTTAATAAATTTGATTTCCATTGATCATTTTTGTGTGATGTTGTTGTCAACACATTCAACTATGTAAAGAACAAAGTATTTAATAAGCCTTTAATACTTTAATACATTCAGATCTAGGATGTGTTATTTTAGTGTTCCCTTTATTTTTTTGTGTTTTATATATATATATATATATATATATATATATATATATATATATATATATATATATATATATATATATATATATATATATATGACTCCTCCCAGGTGCAGCAGTTCCCAGTAATTAGAGCCTCCACAGGTGTAAACACTCAGGGAAATTGCTAGAGCAGCACAGGGAGCAGGGAGTGATGCATGCACACAGCAGCAGAGGCAACAGAAACAACAGCAGAAGCTGTAACATTACACAGACACACTTATGAATTTTCTTCCTTTTCCTGGTGCGCCATTATGGATTGACATTCATTTTAATTAGTTTTATTTGGTATAGGAAATGTTTATACACATATGGTCATGACCCTCTTCTTCTTTGTAATATCCAAGCTGCAGTCATTTCTCTTTAGGTAAAAGCTAGAAAACAATGTGTGAACTTTTCTTTCTTTCTTTCTTTAAATTTTTAATTAAATTCTAACTGTACAGCCAAGATATTTTACATGTATTTATTTTTCATTCTCCTGTTTTCTTTTTTTTATTAAGTCGGTTAGATTGGTTAATACATTTCACTGCTTCCTGTTTGGTTTATTTTATCTTATTTTTCTAACTACAAAATCCGGTTCTTTAAATTTCCGTGCGTCACCAGGCACTTACTTTTGTTTTCCGGGTGGCAGTTGAGGCACCACAGAATGGATTTAATGAGTCAGTATGTTGTGACAACATAACTGCTGATACAAACCAGGCTGCTGCCCTACAACAAATCAACCGACTGATTGGTGTCTGGTCTGCAGTTAAACAAATTTATTAGTCTTGCCTCTTCCTCTACTCATTTAACATCAGCCTCTGTGGAAATGTTTCCAAGACACATACAAACAGGTTTGAATGGTCAAGTTGCTTAGTAAAATGGATTCAGTTGGACAGCCACAACAAATCATGGTTAAACAGTAAAGTCATTGTAAAAAAAAATAATATTAGAACTGCCCTTTATAACTCCATCAACTAAAAAAGCTAATTACTTCAAAACAGCTACAAAAACCCTGAAAGCCTGGTGGAAAATTATAAGAATCACCAAAACATCACTAGCACCTTGTAAACAAACTCCAATCTGGCAAAACCCTGATATTCATGGACTTAACGACCCAATCCACTATTTGTCATGAAAAGAAAAGTACATTACTCATCTACAACTCATTGGAGTCATCCAAATAATTAGATGAACTAATAAAAATAACTAATAAAATGAAAAAAAAAACTCACATCCATACTCAATAGCAATTCCATTACAGCAAGCTGAAAAGACGACTTCCCAGTTTTTCTTTCAGCTCTGACTTCTGGATTAAAACCTGCAACAATATACAATATTTCCCCCCTACCAAAAACCCAAACGTATAACTTCAAACTGTGTATAGCATGCATGCTTGTGAAGTGGAAGAAAATGATACGTTGTGGCAAGCATTTGCATGAAACCCATATGACTGTCTCCCATTAGTACAATAAAATGACACTTATCACCATCTGTTGCCACCTAATTTAATAAGCGGTAGTAATAATAGACACATAGTTTGCCAAAAGACACAGATTGGTTGGCAAATGTGCAAGTATGGGCTCTGGTCAGATGAGAGAGAAGCTGAACCTTTTAGCCTTTCTGCCATCACCCTGAACATGTCATCCTTACCATGAAACATGGTGGGGACTGCTATAAGTTATGGGGATGCTCTCCTTCGGCATTTAACAGAGATGCTTCGTCAGGGACAATGGTAAAGACGAATGAACCTAAATAAAGGGACAATACTTGAAAAAGATATTGATGGGAGATCCAAAAGATTTGTGCAAAGGTTTCCCTTCCAGCACGGGCATTGGATTTGTTGTACCAAGACAACAAAAAAAAAAAAAAAAGAAGAAGAAGAACAAAGAAAATGACAGCAAAATTTTGTTTAAATGTGCAAAGCTGGTAGAGAAATGCCACAAACGACTTAATTTAATTCGACAGCAACAGAGTAAAAGGGGGTTTTAAATACGTGTGCTCTCCACATTTCAGATTTTCATTTGGATCCATTGTTTTGTGTATAATGAAATAGTTAATGTTTTGATTGCACCAACTAAACTTTTTTATAAACAAATACAGAAAATTAAGATCAGGCCAAGTTGGAATACCCACGTGGCTGAATTTTTGAATAGAGCTCGGGAGGCTTCTAAGGAATGGATACAGGCAGGGAGACCGAGGTTTGGGCCTGTCTTTGAACATAAAAAGTTTACCAATGCCCAATACAAGTATGCTGTGCGGTATATTGGTAAAAATGAAAGAGCAATGAGGACTGATTCAATGGCCAGAAAACTCTTTTGTAACAATACACAAGACTTTTGGAAAGAAGTTAGGGGTATGTCATCCCACAAAACATCCCTGCCCTGTGCGGTTGATGGCATATCAGGCACTGCTAATATTCTGGAGCTGTGGCATCAACATTACAGTAGATTATTTAATTGTATTCATAGTGAACCATACGCTGTAAATAACGTTGACCATATAGATGAAATCCTGCCTTATGAAGTTCATAAAGCTATTTCCAAATTGTCTAACAATAAAGCCACTGGGTTGGATGGAGTGTCAGCAGAGCATTTAAAGTATGCAAGTGCAAGGCTAGCTCCTCTACTTTCCATTTGTTTTACAGCCTTTTTTAAACACGGCTTTTTACCTGACTCTATTTTAAGTGTCCTGTTAGTACCCGTGATCAAGAATAAAACTGGGAAGATTGGCAGTTCTGATAATTACCGTCCGATAGCGCTGGCCAGTATAGTTTCAAAAATTATCGAGTCAATCCTGCTGGACAGGATTTTAGAGGTTATCAAGTCTACAGATAACCAGTTTGGTTTTAAGGCTAGGCTGGGCACAGATATGTGTATATATGCTCTAAAAGAGATTATTTATAAATATAATAAGCAGAACTCTTCAGTTTTTATGTGTTTCCTGGATGCATCGAAAGCATTTGATAGGGTAAATCACAGAAAATTATTCATGAAACTGACACAAAAAGGTTTACCAGAGTATATTGTTCGTATTTTGAATTATTGGTATTCTCAACAAACACTACAGATTAAATGGGGGAACTGTGTCTCAGATCCTTTCAAAGTTAGTAATGGGGTGAGGCAGGGCGGAATTTTATCCCCAGTTCTCTTTAATTTGTATCTGGACGAACTGTCAACCAAGTTGAGAGCTTGTAACACTGGTTGTGTGGCTGGTAACTCTGTACTGAATCACCTGATGTATGCAGATGATTTAGTAATATTTAGTCCAAGTACTGCTGGGTTACAGCAATTACTTAACATCTGCTCTGAGTATGGTCTGGAACACGACATTAAGTACAAACCATCCAAAAGTGTGGTCATGATCTGTAGGAGTAAAGAAGACAAATCTATCGCGTTTCCAGATTTTCGGCTGTCAAATGCTGTGCTGGGTGTTACAAACAAAACCAAGTATCTTGGGCACATCATCACAGAAACTCTGTCAGACGATGATGATATATATATAGACAATGTAGATTGTTGTATGCTCAAGCTAATACTCTTGCACGTAAATTTGGTGCATGTACTGATGAAGTCAAAGTGGAACTGTTTAATGCATATTCTACCTCTCTCTACACTGCTCACCTGTGGTCTACTTATAGAAAAACCAACCTGCAAAGGCTGCAGGTGGCCTATAATGATGCTTTGCGGGTACTTTTGAAACAGCCAAGATGGTCTAGTGCGAGTGAGATGTTTGTCACAGCAAGAGTCAATATCCTACAAGCTGTTTTAAGAAAGTTAATGCATAAGTTTATCTGCAGGTTAAATGCATCTGGCAATGATATTATCTTGTCGCTTGCTGACACCACACGTAGTGCAATCCGATATACTCCTGTCTTCTTAAAGTATTGTATTGTGTTTTTTTCCCCTTCTTATCCATTTACTCATGTTTTTATGTATGTATTTATTGGACCATGAGTCCGGATTAAAGTTTATCTATCTATCTATCTATCTATCTATCTATCTATCTATCTATCTATCTATCTATCTATCTATCTATCTATCTATCCATCTATCCATCTATCTATCTATCTATCTATCTATCTATCTATCTATCTATCTATCTATCTATCTATCTATCTATTTGTACGCATTTCTTTTTAAACTACACATTCCTTCTTCATAATTATGCTCTACTTTGTGCTAGTATCACCAAAACTCCCTACCAATTACATGTCTGTGGTTGTAATGTTAAAAAAATGGAGAAAAAAATAACACTGGGTGGTATGAATCGCTTTTAAGAGGCACAGAATGTGCTAGAAAGATTAGACAATCACATTATTCTAATCACATTATTCATATTTTCACTATCTACAGTTAAAAATAAACACACCAACAAAATATGAAATTACCAAATTTCTAAACTAGACAAGAGGTTCAGACCACTCCCCTAATGTCATATTCTTGTAAAATACCCATACATGATGTCCATTATGTATTTTCATGACACTCAGATTTCAGGCTCTGGTTCCACTTGAATTAGCCTGGCCGTCTCTGTCTGTCCTCTGGGGGCTAATTGTGGGGTTTGTTTTGGGGCCGTGATGATAACCTTAGGGCTATCAACAGGCTGTGTCCTTCCCAACTTTAGGCCAAAATGTTAGGGGGATGTCGTTTCAAGATCCTGGTTCAAAAGGACATAGAAGCTGGTGACAAGGCAATCGTCATTCCCCTTCCCTCTCTTCAGCGAGACCATACAGTGCTAAGTGACATGATCATATCTCTAGGAACTAAGGTTCTTGGAAAATGTGAGCTGAGCAGTTATTATCAGCTATTTTCTGTGGCACAGTGTAGACGATTTTCCTTTGGCACTAGAGGCCTTTATTTGACTGCAGCCTGACAGGAAATGGGGTTGAGAGAGAAGGGGAAGACATGCGACAAAGGTCCACTGGCCTGGACCCAAACCCGGGATTGCCGATACGGGGCCTCCGAACATGGATGGCGTCTTCCACCCCTGCACCACCGCCACACCCAGGAGACTTAATTCTGCTCGGGACGAGAGGGAAAGTGTTATGAGGAGACTCTGTGGAAATTCCTAAGGGAGGACTGGCTGACCTCAAAGCTGACCTGAAGCATTGGCTTTTATGGTTGGTGTGGCGTGTGTACTGAGCAACTGCTTAAGTGTGTGCTATATTATTGTAGGAATTGCTTGGAGAAACTGCTGTAAAACAAGAAGCCTAAACTATATATGCTGTGGGGACCGGAGGTTTTGAAACAAATGTTACCGCCTCGTTGTTGTTAGATGTTTTTATTAGATGTTTCTATGGTAATACTGAGATCCAGTCGTCATTATTTTCACAGTCTGGAAAGTTCTCAATTGAGCAATACATAGAGTAGATTTAATTTTAAAACTGTATACCTTTTTTTTCAATGGATGTCTACGTTTTGTTCTTGCATACTGACTAATGTTGACCCATTCCTGATTTATCAGTGTTTGTAGTTTGTCTGAATATGAGGATTCGCCCACAAGTTTTTGTTGGGATTAAGATTTTAGGATTCTCAAGGTCTCTGATCCAAAATGTCAACGGTTTTGTCCCTGAGACACTTTTGTGTTGTGATATGGTGTTCCATCAAATGGGAAATTGCATTGTTTATCATCAAATCACCGGACCATTGGGAAAAGGTTGCTCTTTGGAGGATGTTTTGATGCAATATTTTTATTCATGACTGGGTTTTTAGACAAAAAAAAAAAAAAACGAATGAGAGGCAAACATTCACATGAATGGTCAAAGGATCCTTCACTGTTGGCATGATACATAACTCATAATAGTGTTGACTTTTTTTCTTTTTTCCAGATGTCCCAGCCAGTTTGAAAGAGCTCCATTGGATAACTGCATTTACACCAGGACTCTCTAGTAAAGTTGTCGTTCTTTATGTGCATTGTTGTTCTGTGGTGAATGTTTTTCCTGGAGAAAAGTAGCTTCTTTGCTGTCCTGCTTGATACCAGACAAACGTCCAAGCTCTGCGCTGGTAGTTGAATCAACTTTAGAAGACAGTGTTGACATTGGCGAGCCTTTCTTGAGTGTCCTAAAGGTTTCTTTAAAACTGTTAAACGTCACTTACTGAGCAATAAGATCATGGAAATAAGGCTAGCATGTCATTTTCTGGTGGGGCTAAAAGATTATGTAAATCATCTTTTTTTTGTGTGTGTTAATGATAATTTTTCCTTGCCTCAGAGATACCATAAAAACTCAAACTCAAGTTGAGACAAAACAAGATTTCTCAGTCTCAAAACATTAGCCTGACACTGACATGAATTGTGTTTTCAACTGAATATGGCCATTTTAAAAGGTCTACATAAAATCAATACATTGTTTTAATGAATAATGCAATGTTACAGTATTGTCAGTTCTTCAAGTCTGTAGTTTATCTGTATAGCACATATCAGCAACAAGGCAGTTCAAAGTGCTTTACGTCATGATAACATAAAAACATCATAAACACATCAAAATGGTCACCGGTGATGAGACCAGTAACAAACATAACATTTTATCAAGTGAAAGCATCAATACACATCAGATATGCTGGTCCATGGCCCCGTTATTATGGGTCAAAAGCAATTCTAAACAGGTGGGTTTTAAGTTTGTTCGTTGAAGATTTGTGGAGCATAGGAACTAAATGCTGCTTCTCCATGTTTGGTTCTGGTTCTGTGTCTGCAGATTAGACCAGAGCCAGAACATCTGAGTGGTCTGGAGGGTTGATACAGCAACAACAGGTCTTTCATGTATTTTGCTGGGCCGTTCAATGATTTATTCACTAACAGAAGTATTTTCTCTAAGCTACAGGGAGCCAGTGTAAGGACTTTAGAATCAGAATCAAGTTTAATCGCCCAAAATCCTTGTAGGTTTGCACTTACAAGGAATTTGACTTGGTGTTGATGGTGCAGACAAAAAAAGTAAAGAGGATAAAAAAGTAAAAAGTAAATATATACAGAAGCAATATACACTCAGTAAACTTGGGTGATGTGCTCTATCTTCCTGGTTTCAACGAGAACACGAGCAACAGTGTTCTGGATCAGCTACAGCTGTCTGGTTGATTTTTTGGGCAGAACTGTGATGACACACTTGCAGTATCCGATGCGACTAAAGATTAACGCACATATGAGTTTCTCTGGATCTCATTGGGTCATCTGTCCTTTAACCCTGGAGATGTTCTTCAGGTGGTAGAAAGCCGACTTTCTATAATGTATGCACGTATGTATATGCACATATATACGTGTAGGTACGTATGTATGTAGGCGTAGAGGTATATATATATATATATATATATATATATATATATATATATATATATATATATATATATATATAGTATGTATATCTGTTTATATATATATATTTATAGATCACTATGTATTTAAATAAGACATCATATGCCCATTCCTATTTCTTTTTGTATTTTTCTTTTTTGTATCCTTTTTGATCCATTGTATATATGAAGATTCACTGTATATAACTGAATGCACCTTTCCTACTCTGCACCTTCTTGTATGAACCGATGTGGCAAGTGAATTTCTCCATTGTGAGATCAATAAAGCCTATCTTATCTTATCTTATCTTGTAACTGTCTTTATGTGTCCTTAAAGGTTCAGGTCTGAGTCCATCACTACACCCAGATTTCAGGCCTAATTACTAGTTTGTAGCGATAATAACGGAAGCTGCGTGCTGAGTCTAGTTCGTTCCCCCTAGGTCCAAAGATAATAACTTCAGTTTTGAGTCTGTTCAGCTGGAGAAAGTTTCATAAGAAAGAAATGTGGAACCAAATGTAATTTCAGTGTGACCATTTCTGGATACTATAGTTCAATATGTGGTTATTTACCACAAACCTCTCGTTTCTCTCGTGAGATGTCAGTTTCAGTTGTGGCCTATACTTTATGGGCTTCTGCTGCAGAAAAGGATTAGTGTCTTCAGATAGGCTTCTCAGCCTTTTGTCTAAAACCTCTAAAGGAGGAGTTCACAGCATCAAAGCCCAACTTGTATCATCAAGCAGAGCACACCCAAATCTATTTTTCATTATTCTTTAAGAGCCTCTGTGAAACCATGCTTAGTCAGACTCAAACAACCATTACAGAGAGCAAGAGATTAGATGTACTATAATAGTGTGTTATTCACCACTGTTTTTTGGCCACATGGTGACAAGTTCATCACTGTGTGGTTTGGAGTTGTTGCAGTGCAGGCTGTTGCAGTGCTGGCTGCAAACAATTACGTCTGCGGAGAAGATAATTGGGTCTGACCTTCCCTCCGTCCAGGACATGTGAAGGTTTGGGCTCAGGAAAACTGCCCCCTCCATCTCTGTAGACCCCATGCGTCCTGCACACAAACTGTTTAGGCTTTTACCTTTGGGTCGGTACTACAGAACACTAAACCCAGCCACCACAGAGACAGTTTCTCCCCGCAGGCTGTCAATCTGCCGAACAGAATGGACAGTTTACAGCTTGTTACCTAAATATGTCGATGTGCTATAAAATTGTTAAAGATTACGGCCATGTCATTTTAAAGCAACAGTATGTAACTTTTGACCACTAGGGGGCCACGACCTGAAAGTTCCAGGTTTAGCGCCCCTGTAGGCCACTAGCATGTGGTAGCTCTCTTGTTTAAAGCCGGGCATACACTGTACGAGTTTTTGCCCTTGTCGGGTCGATTCTTCAGCCGTGCGAGAATTATTTGGATCGGGCAAAGTTTCAGCTTTTTTTTTCTTCTTCTACTGTTGACATTTGGCTTCTGGGTAGACGATTCCGAGTAGCGCCATCTCTCTACGGGGCTGAGTCCGACGTGTGGTTTTTGAACACACAGTGTTAGCAGTCAGGTTGCATCAGAGCGTCGGGCCGTACAGTGTAAGAACACATATCGTGAGCGGTGAACTTTTAAACCCTGCGATTTCGTCGTATAGTTTGAGCTGCATATGAGTACCACGATTGAAAATATCATACAGTGTATGCCAGGCTCAAGGGGTGCTCAGACTGTCGTAAAAGGGGCGCTCTGGGTCATGTGGCTTTCTGAGTGACGGATCCGCGGCTCTCAAGTTACATAGCCGGTCAAAAGTTACATATTGGGGCTTTGAATAAGAGATGAACGGAAATTGACATTTGTCTAATAAGCATTACGTTAATGTTTTTACTGAGAGCCTGGTTCCATAGGACTTGGTGGTCGACTCCCCCTAGTGGTCTGGTGCACTTCCGATTTGTAAAGCGAATTAGCAGCTTTTTTTTTTTAACTTGCTGTTGTTTTTTGTACTTGCAGCCTTTTTTTTTTATTTCGCTTTTGTCTATTTTCTGTGATTGCAGTCTTTTTCTTTTGCAGTGTTTTTCCTCTCCTCTGTGCTGAGCAGTTTTACTGCTGTACACTTATATGTGCACTTGGTAGCCAGGGTTACTGGGCTCTGGGCTTAGCAAAGATTTGGCTGTGGTAATGAGATGGAGAAATTAGTGGCCAGTGGGTCTCCCTGTACGCCTCTGGCCTGGGGTTTGCAGCTCCTGTGCATATTTGTGAGCCTTCGTCTGTGTTGGGTCTCCTGTTTCTGTCTGCCTGGGGCTACTACGGCCTTCGGGGCCAAGGCTACCAGCCCTGCGCTGCTCTCTGGTGACGTGTGTTGCGAGGTTTTACACCTCCAGGTGGCAAATTCACACGCACACATAATTCTGTTGGCTGAAGGTCATATGAATACAAGTTCCTTTTACACTGATTTGGAACGTCTACTTTGATACAGTCTGGATTTAATGAAGTGAATCACACAATTAGGATACGTATTTAATTTGCCATGCATGATATGCAAACACAGGACATGTGAAAAAGAGATCTGACTGCTCTATATGTTCCTAACAGAGGGCTTTGCTCTCAGACTGCTAGTGGTGGTTCCCAGAGGTTCTAAAAGCAGAATGAGAGGCAGATCTTTTGGTTTACAGGCTCCTCTCCTGTGAAACCAACTCCCAGTTTTATTCCATGAGGTCGACACCTTGTCTATTATTAAGACTAGGCTTAAAATGTCCCTTTTTGTTAAAGGTTACAGTTAGAGTGGCTTAGGTTATTCTGGGCTTTCCCTTTAGTTATCCCGTTAGAGACTCAGACTGCTGGGGGACATAATGACCACCTTCCCTCACTCTGCTACATTCACCTGCTACTTTCCAACTTTGCATTATTTCCTGTTATTTCAACTTTTAACTTGGTGTTCCCTCTGTTTCTTTTCTCTTCATAATAGCTACATCTGGACTGAAACCGTCCTCTGCTGCCAACAACGTCTCGTTCTCCTTCTATAGATGACACACTTGGCCACCGTCTGTCAGTGGTTAACCCTGGCTTTCTCCTAGACATAGCTACCCCTGAGCTTTTACTGACTAACTCTCTGTGCTCGTTGTCATCCTTTAGACTTGAAGACTGGCTAAGAGCTATCTGTGTGGCTGTGTTTCTCTCTTAGATGAAGCCAGAAACGGAGCTTCTACTGTCATTACCTTTTTCCCTTTTCTCTCCCATGGAAAGTACTAGACCAGTGCCTCTATGCTCTTCTTGCGTGTGTGATCTGGCTTGTCAAACCCCTAGCCGGTCATTGCAGATGGCCGTTCACACTGGTTTCTTCCTGTTAAAGGGGAGTTTTCCTTTGCACTCAGGTTTCATGCATGCTCATTATAAGGGCTCACTTGAAAGTTTGTGACACAATGAAAACGACTGCATGCTGTCTGTACACACTCCATCCAGCAGGAATGAGTGCTGCAAATCAATGACTCAATGAAATCTGCAGGGTTTCCTAAGACAGAAACCTTTTTAGCCACTTTGAAGAATGAATTGACCTTGGCTCTGTTGTTTGAGGACCAGGATCAGTTGGAATATACTTAAAATCTGTCTGTATGATTCAATTGAACTGACTTTTTTTTTTGTGAATTGCTTTCAGATGATTTTGTGAATTGGGGGGTATTTAAATGAACTAAACTGTGTTGAAATTGAATACAATAAAAAGTAAAATGTAAAAAAAATAAACCCTCAATTATTGCTCACGTCCAAAACACTGTATAAAATAGTACGTCTTGTGTTGGTTTCAGGAAAACTTGTAATTCTGACGTACTTACGTGAGGAAACTTGTTTTCCACAGTGAATTAAAAAAAAATCCACTGTCATTAACAGCGTAATTTTACCATCTCGCCATGTTCTTTTTCAAACAGTGGAAGAAGCTCTGTGATTTTTGATTAGGCTGTTGTGCAGTTCACGCTTGTGGTTTCCGAAGAATGAGGCTCCTTTTTTAGGTTCTTCTCAAACCCGACAAACTTTGTCACAGTTTTTGACCCAATGTTTGGTTGCAACTACCACAGTCCTGTCTGAGTAGCTAGGTTGGGTTAAACAAATAACCCAAAGGTGTTTAGTGTGTGTGTAAATAACACCATTTATACAGCCAATCTATATTGACCAATTCTTTGGTCAACGTGTGAACGTTGAATAGACATTGAACATCTTAAGTGAACAAACTGGCTACTTACATGGTAAACACATTTTTGGGGAGTGAAGAAATACCCAGCAGTATGTAGAGTGTAAACACCACCTTAAAGTATCTTAAGATTGTTTTTCTTCGTCATTTGAATCAGATTCTGCGAAACCATGAAAAGAATTATGTGTCATAATGTTGGGAAGTTTCAAATTCCTAAAACGTTTCACGGAACAAAATGTGCCAGAACTCCCACTCCCACTAATGTGCCCATGTTGTGTTGAGACTTGCACCTTCCGGCTTTAAAGCACAATTTCTGTTGCATCAGTAGTGCTGTCTCATCACGCACCATCTGTAAGTGAAGCAATCCCAATATTTTCCCTCCTTGGCTTCCAATCAAAACACTAAAACGGAGCAACCCCATTATTAATCATCTTCTGTCAGTTATATGCAGCAGGAAGTTCCTGGGCCATGTGCTAAGACACAAACAGGTCCCAGCGGAGTGGATTTTTTTTTGCCTGAGGTGAATTCTTATCAGATCAATTGAGGCAGAAACAATGACAGAGCTTGTGCAAACGGTTGCTCTGAAACTCAGTTTCCTGGTTGCATTGCTGAGATACATGCGGGGCCTCCCAAATAACTCCCCTGAACCCTTTGTACGTCACATATGTTTCCACAAACACCTTGTTCCCCAAATTAGAAAGTGTTTTATCAACATGATGTGCATGCTCTTTGTCTCATTCCTTAGACGTTGAGCAACAAAGAGATGATCTGGTCACATAACTCCAGGGGTGATAAGAGATGTTTATGGTGGAGGCACTGGGGAGTAAAACAGATTACATGTGACCGTGTTGTTCTGTTATTTGGAGCAGCTACCCTGTCCTATTTTATCCTGCAGCGCGTTAATGGTTCCTTGCTGGATCTGGTTTTAGACCGTGCCAGGATGTTGTCGCGTTAGCACAGCAAGATTTTCCTTTTCTGCTCTTAAACCACATCCTGAAGGCAGGTTTTTGTGTTTTTATTGCATCATCTTTGCCAAGAGAGCTGCATTGTTTTGAATAATAGACCCCCCCACTATCCTAACAGCGCAACAGAATGTGACTAACTCTGTATAGAAGCAGACATTTCCCGCAAACACGATGGAATGGAAGTATCTGGCGTGCTTATTGTAATTACATGAAAACAGAGCAGATATCCAAATGGGCACTGGCCATGTCAAGGGAATAACAGCCATTTCCTCCCTAATTTTCCCCGCATGGAGGGGAAAATAGCTGATCATCCAATGAGGAGGCACCCCTTCCCCCCCCAGATCCAAAGGGCAAATTGGTGCTCCCCGCATCATGAACTAAGCTGTGGATTAAATCTGAGGACAATGACCTCACTCCCAACCGACCCCACCCAGGCTAATTTTCCTTTGACAGCACACACTTGGACTGTGTCTGAATTCCAGCAGAAACTGTCCCTGAGCCAGACTGACAGCGCTTAAAAAAGCTCACCAGGAGGATCAGAGGAGAAACATGTCCAATTTGTCCCAGGATGATGTGGACCCAGAAGCTGGCCATCTTGAACACATTAGGTCTTAAAGAGTTAGCTGGTGCTGTGCGACGACACAGGTGACAGCATAAACATTTACCATTAGACGAGAACTGGTCGAGCAGTCAGAAACTCAAAATCCAATCTTTTTACCATCAGTAAGAATACCACAAGTAGTTTTGATATACCTTGATATGTGGAAAAGAATGAGCCATGACCCTATACTGTTACACCCATGAATATGTTGTTTCTTTTCTATTTTTCATCCTTCCTGTTCAAAATTCGAAATCCAAAATAAAGTTCTTAAAAAAAGTAAAAAAAAATACCACAAATGAGTGCTAACAAGTCGAGCTAACAGCAACAGTCCTTGGTGTGGAATTGTTTACTGAGATAAGAAGTGTCGAAAAGCCATTTTCAGCAGTGAAGTGAATGGGAGCAAAGGTAAGACACTTCTAGAAGGGAAACAACTTTTAATGGAGGCAGGTCGGCTGCTCATTAGGCTGACACAAAGGCTTTAGAAGTCAGCAGATAATAGGCAGCTGAGGGTACTACACACAATATCTCTGTTTTATGCTTTCAAAGCATCCCTGTCAGGATTCAGGAAACATGTTGGAGCTTGGAAATGTATGAAATCATTTGGAAATTACACAACTCAAAAAAGGGTCCACTAACTCCACATGGAATACATACCCAGACTAGGCAAGGCAAGGCAAGGCAAGGCAAACAATTTTATATAGCACAATTCAGTACAGAGACAATGCAAAGTTCTTTACATGAATAAAATATAGGCAAATAAAACAGAATAAAGGCAAGAAGGACTAATTTTAATACTTTATTTATTGTGCTTATAATATTAATCACGCTAATATGAAATGCTAAAGACAGCTTATAGTGTCAAACCTAATAATTTAGGTTAATAATATTAAAGTGAAACTGTTTTTAGCTGCAGAGATGCATAACACTGCCTGCTCTCGCGTACGCTCAGTGTGATGTCGCCTTTGGTGCATATTTTAACACCTGTCAACCCAAAAAACAACTGTTAATATATGCACTGTTTAAGCTTTGGCTGCTTTTTGAAAGATAGTGTTGTTAACAAAACCCAACACCAGAAAATTTAACAAATGTATTTTGGTTGGAATTGACCTAATTTTGTGTCCATCATCATCATCATCATCATCATCATCATCATCATCATCATCATCATCATCATCATCATCATCATCAGCAATTAAAACTTAAACACTTAAAACAGCCTTATTACCGTGTATTTTGTTTTATTTCGTCGTAATCCCTTGTCTATTTCATGACTATAAAATTAAATGCAATGTATTGGTCAGTTACAGTTTTACACAACTGGTGAACCGAGATCTCTCATTTGTGCGTTTTTGATCAAGAGAGACTAAATTACTCACGCTAAAACTGCGTTCTCCTTTCTAGACGATTGAAATGCCTAAAATGTAATGTGTGTCTTATTTTTGCATCGTGGACCAAATACGTTGTGTTATCTTACAAAACCTCTGGCCCACATGCCCGTCTGAATGCAGAACAGAGAGCATATGCGACAACAAGCCGTTCCTCGCCTGTGTTTTCTCATCCTGCAGCCAGCTGGGAGGGAAAGGTCAAGTTGATTAGATACAGGCTGCGAATGCAGAGAACATGCAAGTCTTTGCCTCTGAAAAGGGCAGTACCTCAATGTTTGCATTACCAGATCGATAAATCTGTACTATTAAGACAAATATCCTGTCATAATGTCTGTCTCGGTGCTAAATGAGTGAAAAGATTTACGCATGGTTTTAATCTCAAATGGATTGAAGTTGTGATAATCTCCTTTTCCTGCCTCTATTTATTGCAGAGATATCAGCAGGCCTTCAGGCTGTATACTGTAAACACAGAGCTTGAATTTAGGCCCTTGACGAGGACGATGTTACCTTTGTTAAGAGAGCTGTTTGGTTTCACAACAGTGTCCTTGACTTTGTTGAATTTAGGTTAAGGTATGAATAAAACACTGTCGGTTGACTTTAGGATTTTGTCAATAAAGTTATGGCAGCATGTGCTTCTGTTCGTTTCTTTCACACCGAGTTGATACAGGGTGCTTTGACTTCCACAATTTTTCACAGCACATTGTTTCCTGTTAGAAAAGGAACCAATTCAGCAATTTTCTAGTTTTAGAGTTTCACTCTCTTGGTCTGTTAAAGTAATCCTCCATTACTATGGTGGGAAATTACTTTTTTTATTAATAAAATAAATAAATTAAAAAAGTCACTTCAATAAAAAATGTTATATATATATATATATATATATATATATATATATATATATATATATATATATATATATATGTGTGATCAAATATATGTAATAGTCACAAAAATAATTTCAATCAAAAACATTTTATCATAAACTACAATTAAATACTTTTTAATTAACGTTTTCTTTACAAAACCCGTCTTTTTTTTATATGAAAACGTTTTTCTTAAATTAAACTTTTGTTTGACCATGTCATAAATCTTTGGTGCAACCTTTAAGCCTGCAGAGATCTAAAATATGAAAGCTTGACTGTGAAAACATCTCCAGAACAAAAGATCAAACCTCTGTTTGGTAAATATTGAACTCATTACCAGCTTATTTTGACACACAACAGAGGATTTGAGCTACATGTGTGGCATGTATATTCAACTTAGTACAGTTTATTTATAAAGCTGCAATTCACAACACGTCATCTCCAGGCATTTTACACAAAGAAAAGTAAATTCAAACCGAATCACACAGACAGATAAAAGTCAAACACATACGTTCCAATTGGATCCAAGTTATCAAACATTACTGTCAAGTTCAGTTTGTCATTGGATTTAGTGAAAAGGTTTTCTTTCTAAGAGAACACAGCAGATTGTCACTGACTTGCAGCATTCCCTCCTCCTGGATGAGCGTGGAGCCACAGTGGACAGTCGCCTGCATCTTGTCTTTGACTTGGCAGCAATCCCTCACACCAAGCATGCACGTAGCGACAGTGGAGAGGAAAACTCCCCTTTAACAGGAAGAAACAGGAAGATTACAAAATATTTAAACAATTTTAAATTAACCATTCAAAACAAACTTTGCAACAGACTGCAAATAATATATGTAAAATCCTACAACTCCAAACATATTATTTTTGATGATTTTTCTGAGACCTCCGCCTCTTTAACGAAGTTAGCACTTCATCCAATCCTACACTTGTCTTCTATCCTCTGCTGGAATATCTGAGTCTGAGACGGTTGCACAATCAAAGAAGGATGATTCTCATGGAGAACCAACCTCTTGTTCTGTTACGAAAAATCTGACTGATTATTTTTGAAAGTGATTGTTTAATTACTGTGTACAACAAATAATTACTTATAATATTGCGTGTTACAGAAAATCTGTGGTAAAACTGTATGCATCTGTTGCATTTAGGGTTATTTTAGGGGTCTTTGCATCAGTGTTAAAATAAACATGACCACAATCATTGATCCAAACTAGTAACAAAAACTAGTTTCAATCTAAAAAAAAATTTTTGAAGCATTCAAAAACATTAATGTTGAAAAGTATAGGTTTATCTGAATAATTTTTCTTTCATCTATCTAATTAGGGTTACTGGAGTTTGTATGTGCCTCATAAAAACAGCTTTATCAAATCCTATGCTTATCTTTTACCCTCTGGGACAAGATCCAAGTCCATGATCGCTACCCATGATTTCTTAAATGCTAGATTTTCATCGGGTACAAAGTTCTTTTTAAACAGTAAAAAAAAACAAAAAACTGATTAATTTAAAAAA
The DNA here is from genome assembly GCF_011125445.2 of Fundulus heteroclitus. Taxonomy (NCBI): domain Eukaryota; kingdom Metazoa; phylum Chordata; class Actinopteri; order Cyprinodontiformes; family Fundulidae; genus Fundulus; species Fundulus heteroclitus. The sequence goes on from NC_046378.1 coordinate 33,235,736, forward strand.
ATAAGCCTTTAATAGAGTCAAATAACTTAAAATCTTAATATTATATAAAGCTGGTGGAAATGTGGCATCAGTTGTTACAGGTGCTAATCAGGTGTATTTTTTGGGTTGGTGCATCAGCTGATTTCCGGTGTATTTCACCTATGTTTTTTTTTTTAACTAAAGCATATGCAATCTACATGATAGCTATATGACCATAAATGGCTTATGTTTTAGAGGTGATACAAATTGAGACCTTAACAATACCGAAAAACAAATGTTTCATAAACATGTCTCCAGCTATGACTGTTAAGACAACTAACTACGAAGAGATCCATGATGACAATGAATACATTTGTTAACTCTATAGGTTTTAAACACATTAAAATGGAGATCTTAGAATAATTTGAAATGCATTATACTGTAACAATGTCTCACAAACTAAAACCATAATGTTGAGTTTTAAAGACGTTTATACCTTAAATGAAAAACCCTGTCCTCTGCACGTTTGCAGGATGCTGACCAGGTGAAAATCTCCTGGTCTGCTGTAGCAACTATCAGTTGCTACAACATAAAACGTTTACCCTCACTGGTAAAAAAGCTGCACCAAACGGTTTCGTTCGGCCAACATTTTCATTTAAAAACACAAGAAAGAAATGTGTTCATAATTCGTTTACTACTGAAAAACATTTGTGAAATTATTAATCCTTATAAAAAAAAAAAAAAACATTATTTGAAAATTAGAGTCTCCCTGATTGATTGTGGGTCTGTACAGATTGTACCAGTCTGGTGGAGGTATGGACTCTTGCCTGCTGAAATCAAAAACACCACGTCCTTGTGAGGGAAGGGAAGACAAAGTGTTACAGGAAGATAAAATGAAATTCCAGTCTGGGTTAAGAAGAAACAGACACCACCGTGCTGCAAACCTTTCTCTAACGGATCAACCCACTACTTGGTGCCACGGATGTAAATGCATTCATGTTTCAATGATCTCATAATGTGGGGAAGAAGACAGAAGACTAGCAGAAGTGAAACATTTAGCTTCCACTTCTTTACCTCACGCAGGATACCATTTTAAAAAAACAATTGCTCAGCTCTCAACCCTGTAGAGCATGTATAACATAAAATAATCAGAAGATTCTGGGTACATTTTGGAAACATCACCTCGATTTCTCAAATTTTTGTTTCAGAATTGATATTTTAGGCATCTATGGTCATGTTGTTATCATGTTTCCAAACCAAAAGGATGCAGACGGTAAACAAATCAGAAATCTACCAAAACAACAAGCAGAAAACCCCCTTATGTATGCAGCCACAAAACACACCGGATTCTTTCAGCAGATGATGGGTACGGCTTTTTGCACATCAGCGTTTGTAAATGACCGTAAAATGATTTTCAGCAAGTATTTGCTGCATGACTTGTGGGACTTGTTTTAAAAAAAGAGAAGTATTGGATTTGATATGCCATTTTTTGAGGGACAAAATAACTCCATTATGGAGGACTCAGAAATCTGTATATGAAAAATTATGTGTCTGCTGTTATAGAGGTAACATCATTTATATTATGAAAAAGTATAACATTAAGTTTCCACTTCTTCACCTCATTTAGAAATAAAATATCTGACTAATTATTTTAAAAGTGATTGTCTAATTACAGTTATACAACATATAATAACTTATAATATTGCTTGTTAAAGAAAATCTGTGGTGAAACTGTATGTATCAGTTGTTTTTAAGGTTATTTTAGGGGTCTTTGCATCACTGTTTAAAAAAGACTGTCTAAAAAAACGTTTTTTGAAGCATCCAAAAACATTAAAGTTGAAAAATATAGGTTTATCTGAATATTTTTTCTTGCAGATGAAATTTTAAAAAAGCCCCTTAGTTTTTGAGTGCTTCTAAAAAATAAAAAAAATTAAATATCACTTGGATTTCTCAGTCTCTGCAAATTATAATTGACGGTCAGACGTCTGTTGTGTTTTCCTTATCAATATATAGTTTGTACACTTTAAAAGATAGAAGAAATAAAAACTAAATGGATGCACTGACCAACAAAATGTATCACAAATGATGCATTTACAAATATCTTCAGTTGAATTTCACTTCTTAATTTAGTTCTTGTAACTATTTAAAAGAGAATTTAAATTACAATTTAAAAAATGCTTTCTAGTAGGTGCATGGAGCCAAATAGTATATACCAAGAAAATACCAAGCATGTGTAGCAAAAATGAGACGTTTAACGTTATACGGTTAGAGAGGAAGACATCTAAGAATTATGTGTATCGACAATTAAACATTTAGGGTTAAATTATTCACAGTCACACTTTTATTCAGTTTATATTACTACAAGCTCCCCCATTTAGTTCAAAACTAGAAGCAGAGGAGTGGCGCCGGTATGATAAAAATGTTAATCCAAGATACAATTTAAAGGATTTCCCAATATTATCAAATTCAGTCTAAACATTCACGTCAGTGCCATAAGCGACACAAACCCCCTTTTTTTTCAAATTTAAAACAAAAACTTTCAAGGTGCAGATTTTTCTTTTTTGCATTAGTCAGCACATGGCTTTTATTGATTACAACGGGGTGAGTGCAGCGGGAGGAAGTCTTTCAGTGCATTTAAGATTCAGTAATGAGACTACAATGAAATGTTCTCAGAACAACATCATTAACAAAGAGTCACCCTTACATTCTGTAATTCACCATTACATAAAAAAATAAATGACACATTCACAAAAGTGAATTACAGAATGACTTTTAATACCAAACAAACAAAAAGTCCTGTACATGGAATATCTTTATGTTAACTTAATATATAATGGCCTACAGTTAGCACCACAACTCACTATACATATATACAGATACATTAATATGTTAAAGTTAGAACTGTACTGCACTCCAGTGATCATATTCCCTTAATGCATCACCGGGCTGAGTAACCGTGTTAAACACTGTTACAGCATAATCCACAGGAAACAGCAATGTGTAAGTAGTCGTAACAAAGCCTCGCATGTGAGCAGAGGGTCAAGTGGTGAAGCAGCAAAGCAGACGCTGTTAAATTCCACAGTTTAAAGCTTTTGCCCTGAGATGAAGTCCAAAATAGGAAAAGCGTTCCAGAGAAAACTATTTGAAAACTTTCACACGGAAGACTCGTTGTGGAAGACCTTAGCTTTCAGGTTCCTGAGGCTGCACTGCAAAGTGGAGCCGCTCTCCGACTGCAGGGCCTCAGAGAACTTGACGTCGAACGAACGGGAGGCCTGAGACTTCCTCTTGATGGAGTTCTGGATGGTCTCTGAGGTGAAGTAGTACACGATGGGATCAAAGCAGCAGTTGGACACGGCGATGCAAAGCGCTATCGGGTAGATCGTTCGCACCACCGACTCGACAAAGCAGCCCGTCAGGTTGTTCGTGCGGACCAGGGCGTAAAACACCAAGTTGACGTTATAGGGGATGAAGCAGAAGCAAAAAATGGACAGGTGCACGATTATCATCCGCAGGATCTTTTTTTTGTTCACCTTTCCGCCGCGACTGATGGTCTGCGGGCGCCGCAGTGTCTGCAACACCATGATGGAGCAACAGACGTTAAGCAGCAGAGGGATGAGGAAGCCTACTGTCTCTATAAAGATCACCACTTTGGACAGGTGGGATTTCCACGTCTTGGATGAGAAGTTCTCGAAGCAGAACGTGTTGCTGCCATGCGAGTCCTTTGTGGTGCTGTTCAGCAGGAACCCGGTGGGGAGGCTCCCGGAGAGCACCAGCACCCACACGGCAGCGCACACTATCCTGGCGTTGCGCTTGGTCCTGAGCGTCTTGGAGCGAAAAGGGTGCACGATGGCCAGGAAGCGGTCCACGCTGATGCACGTGAGGAAGAGCATGCTGCCGTACATGTTGGTGTAGAAGAGCGAGACGGAGATCTGGCAGAGGGTGCCCCCGAAGGGCCAGTTCTTGTTGATGAAGTAGAAGACCCTCAGCGGCAGCGTGAAGACGAACAGCAGGTCGGACGCCACCAGGTTCATCATGTACGTGGTGGTCTCGTTCCTCAGCTTCAGGGAGCACGTGAATATGTAAAGGGCCACCACGTTGGTGATGAGTCCGACGACAAACACAATGCTGAAGACCGTGCTGTACAGGGGGTACTTGAACATGTCATTCTTGATGCAGCTGGAATTGTCCTGCGCGTCGGTGGTGTTATTCATCATGAGCCAAAGCGACTGTCCATGGAGGAAAAGAACAAAACCCAGAGCCGTCCGACACCGAGGAGGCGCAGTCAGGCCATCGGCACTAAAGGGTCCTCCGGATGGGACATTGCAAAGTTGATTAGCTTTCCTCACCCTCGTGTACTTACTTCTGTGGGCTGATCGGTGCTGAAAAGATTCCTCCCCAGAGAGGACAGAGACTCAGGCTGGAGCTTCTCCCCCTCCCCCTGCTCGGTCTCTCTTCCCAGGCTTCAGCCCACCAGATGCACTCACTTTTGCTCACTCTGATATACCAGTCGAACACAAATCCTTCTCACCCATGTAGTCCATTGTGAGCGTAAGGTGTTGGGTTATCCTCATTCAAATGCATCCTTCAGACGACTGTCCTTATAACTAGATCCTGTCCCGTTGTCCAAACTCAGGGCTCAGTTTTTTTGGATTGTCTCACCTCCAAAGGAGCAAAGTTGTCACAAGATCCACATGCCTGACAAAGTCCACATCATGGAGCACCCTGCAGTCTCTTCTCCCCCCAAACAGCAGAGCTGAAGTCTTTGAAACACAGCAGACGTCTTTGTTTTTCTGACTGGATGTTCTGTTCCCTCTTTTCTCCCCTTCTTCCTCTTAGCAGACTCGTGTCTCGAGCTCTTCCTCCGACAAGCCTCGCAGGCTTTCTCTCATCTCGCTCAGGATTTCCACTTCTGCTTTGTGCCCGGGTGTCGCAGACAGTTTGTGTACTTTTAGATGAGGAGAGCAGTTGGGCCGGTCCCTCCCATTGGCTGCACGGCGCTCCTCCTACTCCCTTTGTCTGTTGGTTAAAGAATCAGTCACGAGCAGCAAGGAGCAACACTGCACTCACAGGGAATTTACTGAAGTGCCTTTCAGTTGGAGGCAGTAGCGTGATAAAGTAGTCAGACCTCTTGAACTTTTCCCCATTTCGTCAGATTATAACCACAAAACTTCAATGTAATTTGTAGGGGTGGGGATCTTTATGTGACAGAGCAATGCAAAGTAGCACTGCGACATAAAGCGGTTCGCAGGTTGGCTTTCAGCATTTAAAGAAAAAAACTGAGGCGTGCATTTGCAGTCAGCTCCAAGGGTCGGTGCTTTGTGGATTCCTCTTTTGCTGCCAGCTTTACCCCTCAAGCTCAATCGGATCAGATTTAGAGGTTTGGGAAATTTCAATTTTCAAGTCTCGCTATAAACCGTCAACTAGATTCTAATGCAATGTTGCCTCTGTCTAAACCGGGGATGTCCAAAGTGTGGCCTGGGGGCCATTTCTGATGATTTTGATGATTATAGACATGTGAAAATCTTCCAATTCAATGTTTACTTGAATTTTCGGCACAACACAAAACATTTGTCTTTTCATAAGCACACGTTTTACATTCTCTTTAATTTAATAGTAAATAGGGCAACTTTTACTCCACAGCAGACTTTGAAATCTGATTGGAATTCATTTATGAAAATGGGCTAAATACAGTTTAATATGTTTTTTTAAAAATGAATGATGATATCTTTTTGGGCAGGTTAAAAGAAAATCACAATATTTTTGGCAATGTTTATTTTTATTTTATTTATTTTTTGGCCCCCGAGTGCTTTCGATTCAACAGTTTTGAACCAAAGGCTGAAATGTTTGGACCCCGCTGGTCTAAAGCATTTTCATGGTCTGATTAAACCAAAGCTGAACCTTTGGCTCATTATTCCAAAAGGGATGTTTGGCACACAAACCATACCAAAATCACCATACTCAGTAAAACATGGCCGTGGCAGCCTCATGTTTTAGGATTCCTTTACTTTAGATTAGGGTTTTTGATCAGGTGGTGCAAGTGAGCTCTTTATGAATAGTTTTGAATACCAGTGCAAACGTTCTGGTCTGTGCTTTAAGGTGAGACAAGGTTTAATTTCTGAGCCCAAGCATATATCCAAATAAACAAAACAATGTTTTCATGAGAGGAATTTTTGGATCTGGAGTCCAGATCTAAATTGTTCAGCAAATCTGTGGGGTCGCTGTGGACAACAGATGTTCTCACAGTCTGGTAGATTTGGACGTTTGCCTGCTAACATTTTGCACGTTAGCAGGCAAATACAGTCAACTCAATATGTGGGAAAATCATAGAATCAAGACTAAGCGCTTATCACTAGGGCTGTTTCCGTTTCTTTGATGTCGAATTGTGCTTGATATGTATCGCGTTACATTTAGAAAAACTGCTGAAATAACTTGGATGTGTACACTTTTCTAGACCCTGTTTTTTTTTTTTTTAACGGTTGCTGTTCAACTGCTGTTCCGCGTCAGTTATGTTCTGACGTCCGCCCTTGTTCCTCTTTTGTATGTGATTTAAGCCGAGGATTTTCAATTATTTGACACGTTATCACAAAATGGTGCAGCAGGATGAAAAAAAAAAAAATAAAAAAATAAAAAAATAATAACTTTAGACAGATAAATCGTACAAGTATCCGGTATCCGGACTTTCGAAACCACTGATTTATTTGCATTTCAACGTCTTTAATGAGCGCTTTTGACATTTACTCTGTTGCGCTTCTACTTTCACACGTAATGTTAGAATCCTTTCTTCTGCTAACGCATGTAAACATACGTAGTGTGCAGGCCATGCAGCGTGACAGAGGCTGATAGAATCAGTTAAGCCCCTGATAAGGACGGAAGGTCAACAGACCGTCAGAAGGTCTCTGAAAACACTGGAAGTGCCTGAGGTGACTGCCTCCGCAGGTCTGATGGGGGTAGTTTTTACGGCCTGTGTGGGCCGCGGCTCTGCCAAAGGAGAACAGCTTTCTGTTTTCCTGGGAACATGCGGGATGAGACAGAGAGAGAGACGCAGAAGGCCCTCTCTGTTCAGCCTAATAGTGGCTGCCCACAGCTTTTTCAAACAGATTTCAAAAGTTGCATTCAAGGTTTCCGTTCGTAGAAAGTCTTCTTGGCAGCTGGTAAAGACTTTGAGGTCATCAGTCGTTAGTTAAGCAGCCCAGAAAGGAGGAATGTTGTTTTTAATTAATGAGACTACTTGACAGAAATTTCTGCTTCCCCGAATTGACCCTTTCTCTGTTAGGGACTGAAAACTACAAATGTGAATGTAGATTCGCCAGGCTATTGTTCTTCTGTCAAACAGAAACCACGCTTGGTTCTGTAAACACATGATGCAATGGGTGTTTTGCTGTCAAATCCTCTCTTTGTACTGGAATGAGATATTGCAAATGTAGGCTAAGTTCAGCTGTTTGTTGTCGGTAACAGCGATATTTTCCTGACTCTAGCGATTAGGATCGTGGCTAATACAAACACGACTTCATAGCTACAAACAACAGTCAAACAAATGAAGGAAAATCTCATAGGGAATCAAAGAGACAAACAGACACGGTGTGATTTATGGCCAGAATGCCTTTTCTTTGTCACTCTGCTGCAAAACAAACACCATCAAGGCCTTACAGCCAAATGTTCTGTACCATTGTCTCTTACTTACAAAATACTTCCATCCAGCACATAAAAAACACGCTCTTCACATGCAACTATGCGGTCTCTAAACAAAAACAAGGGGCCTGAAATCCCTGGACTGTTAAATCTCTCACAATGGAAGGAAACTGTCTCACAACCCCCCACCCATCACCCGAGTCATGATGCGGTTGTGTGATGATCATGAGGAGGAGCCAGAAATGTGGTCAGACGGCATTTTCGAACGTGATGATTTCAAGGGGCCACAAATCACTACTTAAACCACAAAAAAAATAAAAATAAAATACAACAAAAAGAAACTGCAACAGAAACACAAGCTGACCAGGCAGTGATTAAGCAGCACTGCTGTATACATTATGAAACTTACAACTGCTGTCATGTGGAAGTATTTTTTTTTTAAGTAAAAGCATCAATACCACAACGTAAGCCTCAAACTGCCTTGCAAAAGTATTCACACACCTTGAACCTTTTCACATTTTGTCACAACAACCGCACGCCTCTGTGGATTTTATTTGAATTTTATGCGATAGACCAGCACAACTTGTAAAGCGTAAGAAAAATTGCTTTCTTTTTTTTTTGGAGAATTACAATCTGAAGATAGTTGTGTTCGTTCGTATTCGGCCCTCTTTACCCTGATTCGTCCTAATTAAAATCCAGTGCAATGAATTACCTTCATAGGTCATCTGCTTAGAAAATAAAGTCCCTCTTTGTCTCATTTGTCATTTGTATAGAAACAGTTTTTGTGGGGAAGGTAGCAGAGCTTTGTTTGGGAACACTAGTGAAAAAAACAGCATTACAAAAGGATCACACCAGGCAGGTCAGCAAAAGTTCAAAAGCATGGCTGACAAAACAAAACAAAGGCCAAAGTTTGAACATCTCACCAAGCACTGTTCAATCCATCATCAGGAAATGGAAAGCGTAAGACACAACTGCAAACCTACTACAGCATGACTGTCCACTGCCATTATCGGGCCAGCTTGGAAGAGCATTGGCCGGAGAACCAGCAAGAGGCCAATGGTAATTGAACTGACTCTGCATAACAATAATAATACAACTCAAAGTGCTGTACATTAGAGCCACATTCACCCAGTCACATTCACTAATGCCCCTTTTCCATTAGCACCAACATTATGTGGTGACTCTCGGTGGCGTCTTGCTGTCGATCACGCCCACATTGGCGTGGCGCTCAGTCGTAATGGAAACCACCAGCATAGAAGTGAGTCAAGCCGACCCGTACCGGATTGAATCAATGTGTCACCATTGAAAAGAAAAGGGGCATTAAAGCTATGTTGGTAATCCTATTCCGAAACACTTTTTGTTATACTGGGTAAAATGCTCCTTCCATCCTGAAAGTAGTCAATACATTATGTATTCAGAAAAAGGAGGTAAAAAAATCAGTCTCTGTGGGGAGTTCAGGCCTGTAAACTCTCTAACCAATCCCTGCCATTCGGTCTTAAGAGCAGAGATTGAGTTTTGCTCCTGCTCTCACCCCCTTTGTCTTATCTGTTACCGTAGTTGTCCCACATGTCAATCATTCTGAGGCATTCACGTGTATGCTTGTTCCTTGTTCATTTCTGCTTGCTGGCTGCGTATGCTTACTTCTAGTGTTTATGTATCCGGTTAGCTTAGCGGTAAGCTTGGGTGTTAGCCATTCATTGTAGCTCCACCTCTCTCACCATATACTTTCAACATGGCTGAGAGTCTCAAGAAGCATACTGTGTTCATGTTTATGAGAAAAAGAGGAAGTAGAACGAATTAAGACCAGGATGGATTTGGGAGTTTCCCCTGAGGAGCCGAAGAGCAGGTAAGATGGTCTCTTGCACATGCGCAGTTTTTCAAAGAGGGACTTGTGAACATTTCCAGAAAAATCATTAACTCTACATTTAACTCACTAATGAGCACACCTTCATTCACTGGATCAAATTGTTTCATTTGATCTGTAAACATCGATTTATTCACAGCTCTCTGAAGGCTCCTTCAAGCAATTGCAATTGAGGTCTGGACTTTGACTGGGACATTGCGACAGATTTGTTTTTTAGCTTCTGTGTATGAGCTGCTCTGGAGGTGACCCAGTTTAGGTCGACCTCCAACTGTCATGCAAACCTCTGACATTTGACTATAGCATATCATTAGTATACAGAAGAGTGCATGGTCAGTGGCTGCGATAGAGCAGTTTCACTCTGGTCTAATTTTAAGTTAGAGCACTATGGCCTCCTTGTGATGCAAAGAACTTTCAGTTCATTCTAAAAAGAGAAGTTTCATAAATGTGTGGAAGAGAGCTAACACTTGGCCCCACTTTTAGCGGACACTTTATAAAACAGAAAGTAAGCCAGCGACAAACTTCACATCATTTAAGACAAAAGAGTTTTTGGTAAAGGATAAGAATAACATAGCACCAACTGAAGAGATTTTATGGTGATTTTTTTTCTGTTTCACACGAGAATCTTTTGTGCTTGCATCAGCTTGCATCAGACAGATGAGCGATAGGACAATGAGTCGGAATTCCAACATACATTATCTTTATCTTCATCTTGTATGAAAAACTGTGTCATAGTGGGTTTTGACACTTTCCCATAAAGAGCCAATGTACGTCCCTGGAAATGTTGTTTTTCCCCAGCATGGTTTTATCTAAATCAAAACAAAAAGAAAAAAAAACATCTGGGTCATTCCATCATCAAAAAAAAAAATTGCCCACACACAGACGTCACACGTCTCCCATTACTCTTCTTCAGGCTTTCAAGAAAAACCTCAAGGCCAATGTGGCTTCTGTAAGAAGTGGTGATAGAAATGAGTCACAGTTTGCGGCGTCGTGCAAACATGAAATGAAGTGTTGGCACAGAGGGCACATTGTTCTTATTTGTACTTTTGTTCATTTTATTGTCTTATGTATATTTTTTTGTTGTTACTGGGTTCCTTTTTAAGTCATTGACTATGTGTCTGCAATAAAATTGATCTATTTTGATGTTTATAGATGTTGTCCACGGGCAGGTGAGAGGAGAATGTTTTCACATCTATTTTTAACTAAGCATAAAAAGGGCATGCCAATTACAAACTGAGTCTGTCTCGACAACAAAATAATCCACATGCTGTTAAAAGGGTTAACCTTTTCTGTAGGAGAGTCTTCTTCAAGTTCTTTGCAGGATTCCACGTTACAAAAAGGTGCTATTCCACCTGCAATCCCATTACACTGTCGTAAGCTGTATGCAACGAAATTTCGTTCTGTATGCACTCTGTACATACAAAATGACAATAAAGTTGTCTAAGTCTAAGTGTAAGTCTAAGTCTAAAAGGACCACCATGGAAAAGTTCTTGACGGTATGATAAGTGACATTTGAAGGAGACATACTGTTGTTGAATATAGAACAAAAGAGCAAACCACACTGGAGGCCACAATGAGAGCATGAGGTGAAATAGTTGTAAACATGCAACTCTATGCTAACTTATTTAGGTACAAGTTTGTCTATGAAATACAGAACATTGTTTTCCTACACTGCACGCACTCATTAAAACCTCTATAAATAAATTACCAGCACACACAGTCCCCCCACCAAAAAAAAAAAAAAACGCTTGTTCACAACAATTAACCTGCCATGTTGAAGCCTAAAGCTTCAGTATATTTTAGTGATTTGTTTGTGATTAAAAACAAACAAAGAAGTATATAATATATAATCCCGTTAAAGGGTGGTTTTTCTTCCCACTGTCGCTTCATGCTTGCTCAGTATGAGGGATTGCAGCAAAGCCATGTACAATGCAGATGACTCTTCCTGTGGCTCTATGGTTCCCCAGGAGTGAATGCTGCTTGTCGGGACTTTGATGCAATCAACTGGTTTCCTTATATAGGACATTTTTGACCAATCTGTATAATCTGACCCAATCTGTATAATATGATTGAACTTGACTTTGTAAAGTGCCTTGAGATGACATGTTTCATGATTTGGCGCTATATAAATAAAATTGAATTGAATTGAATTGAATAATTGTGAAGAGGAAGGAAAATGAGACATCGTTTTGAATACTTTTCAGAACAACCTCTTGCTGCAAGTCTATTTTGCCCATTTGTCTGTCCAAAATAGCTCAAATTTAGTCTGATAAGATGGAGTGTCTGTGAACATCAGCTTTCAAGCCTTGCCAGACAGTCTCAATGAGATTCAGCACTATTTTAACACATGCTGTAGCATCCGTGTGTAGCTCTTTCTGTCTGTTACAGGTAATGGTCCTGCTGCAAAGTGAACATCTGTCCCTGAAGTCTTATTCTGTCTCCAAAGTCAATGTATTTTATTTGTCTCCCTTGGGAGAAATTTGCCATGGACAGAGGAGTAACACTGCACAGAGATAATACATACATCAACAATTTAATAAAATCATAATTCCAAAAAAAAGCACCAATTGATTAAAAAGCACATTACTAACCAGGTGTTATTGTAAGTATATAAAAAAACACAATGAATAGCTAAATTCCTTAAAACAGTACTGTGTTCCCATGATTAGAAAAACCTAGAAGGAACCCTTACAACCATAAAAAAAAGGAAAATATGCTCATCCAACCTCTACATACTTTGTTGAAGGACTTAACTGGTTCTGCCAGGAATAAGTTATCTGGGTAGCTTTGCATTCCTCCAGACGTGTTCATCTCATGCTCTGTGTTCATTAATAACTTTAACTGATAACAGAAGCATTACAGAGAAGAACTCTGTACCTTTGTCCTGAGTTTAGCGAGACTCACTCAAAGTGCAGAACATGACTGGATCTGTTAAAATGCTGCATGCCTGTCTGAGGATGGTCCGTTAAAACGGTTGTGGAGGAGTTAGAGGAGCTGTCCCACGCGTAATCTTTCCTGCTGTCATTATCAAAAATAAAACCTTAGCCATCTCCAACATGTTTTCTTTCCAGATTGTGATGTATTTAGCTTCAACCATCTTCCGTTTTTATGGTGGGGATGTTATGTTTAGACTGATAGGAAGTGGTGGTTTTTTGCTGCATGTCATATGTGTGGAATCACACATAATTCCAATAATATACATTCAGGTTTGTTGACCATGTAGACCAAAATGGTCAAATGCAATCCTTCAACACACCAAAGCACCTTCCTCCAAATGCTCGCTGTGTCCTCTTTGTGCCCTGTTGCAAAGCGCACATTGGGACTTCCAATGACATTATTTTTTGGAGTGGTTTTCTTCATGCCATACAGTTACGGTAGCAAAAAAAAGAAAAGAAAAAAAAAAAGAATCTCCCACCTGAGCAATAGATCTCTGTAGCTCCTCCAGTGTTAACTTTTGGCTTTTTCTTTTATTGATGTTTTATATGATCATCATGTCAGTTTAGGTTTGTTTACTCTGTTTTTATGTTCCTGTATTTGTATTTTTGTATTTTCATTTTTATTTTCTGTAAAGTGACCTTGAGTGTCTAGAAAGGCGTTGTTAAATAAAATGTATTATTATTATTATTATTACTCTTTTTCGGATTTCTCATTCTTCGTCATGCGATTTGTTTAGTAAGGTTCCCTATAAAAAAAAAAAGGTCTTCACAGAACAGCTATGCACATATGGTACATAAATACATACAACAGACTATTCTTTAATTAGGTGCAGGTTAAAAGCAATTTGTTGCACTGGATTTTATTTAATCATATACGAGTAAAGGGAACTAAATACATATGCAGGACACATTTTCAGATTTTCATCTGTTTGTATTTTCTTATCAATTATGCCTTGTGTTTTTTTTTTTTTAAATCACACATAATTCCAATAATATACATTCAGGTTTGTTATTGTAATCTGACTAAATGTGTAAAAGTTCAAGGAGTACATAAAGTTTCATAAAGAAAACTATTCAAGACCACTAGAATAAAGAGCTGGTTATTTCACTGAGGCAGAGAGCCAGTTACCGTTGGGCAGCTTTTGACAGCACTTCCTTATTGTTGTCTGATATGCTGAGTAGCTGTAGAGTAGTTTTATATATTTATAACTAAGTTGTGCTAAAAGGACAGGGACTTCTTTGTTTCAATAGATAAATTTACATTGGAGTTGACCAAAATACAATTCAGGGTTCCTCAAGGCTCCATCTTGATGCTCCCACTAGCTCAGATATAATACACAACAAGATAAGTTACCATAACTATGCAGATGACACACAGGTCTGCATTACAATGTCACCAGATGCCTAGGAAGCATTGGGTAGATGCATAGAACAAATCAACGTGTGTTTGTACCATATTTATTTCAGTTAAGGAACAACCAATCAGGCCTGAACCTTTAGAGGCACATAAAGACAATACCAAGTTGCATTGATTACGACAACTGTCATGGTGCAGTTGGGTCTGCTGCACCATGCACATATTCAGGACACTTTTCACCCTCCATACACCCATGTCTCCTCTCCTCCTCAGTAATCATCTACACCTGTCAGCAACTAATCAAGCCAGAACTCACCACACCTGTTATCCTCCCTATTTAAGCTCCCTGCATTCTGTCCTTCCCTGTCGGTTCGTTCTGTTGGTTTCTGTTTACTCCTGTTGATTCTGCTCATCTCTTATCTCTGTTCCACTATTGACATTAAACCATGTCCGTAAATGAAAAGAATTCAAACATTTAAAATTGGTATATGAATTTGATAATGTAAATGGAGGTTCAAAAGATGGAGAGAGCCATGAAAAATTCTAAAAAACTGTCAATATTTACAACACAAGCATGCTCCCTATCAATGCAAATTCATACCAGCTGGTCCAGTGCTAAATACCAAGGTATTACACAAGACGCATTACATGATGGGTAAAAGCAAACAGTTCTCCAAAAATGTTGAAATCCTTTTGTTGCAAAACATGCTTGTACGGTAATTGGTTACAGATGTATTTCTAAATGTCTGAATGCTCCAGCGAGCATGCTGTAGTCTACAAGTGAAAAGAACATCGTCGCTCCTTAAACCAGCCATAGCCAGGTGCTGCTCGCAGGAATTCTGATAGAAGAGTGAAATAAAAAAATTATCAGAAGCGTTTTCCTGCAGCCAAGAACCCCCTTACATAGAGATTTAGCAGATGCCTGTCAGCCAAAACAGCTGTTTCCAGAGAACAAAAAGGAAAGGCATTTGTAGCCGCGGCTGTGTGTCGACTGCGCAAGACTCCATTGTTGAATAAAAAGCATGTTGAATCGGATAAAAACGTTGCTTTTCAAGAGTATACAGTTAAAGGTTCTCAAATGTGTACACTTGTGCATTCTATCTTTTTTTTGTAAATGTGGCAAGGTGTATTTGCCCCTTTCATAGTATTGCACTTGGGCAATAATGCATTAACACATAGCCCACTTGCACATGTTTTACATGTACAAAATAGATGCAAACTAGAGTTTTCCATCCAACTCATACATAGAGGAAAATTTGCACCACAAACTGTACTGCAAAGCAAAAAACCTCTCTCTGCCCTGATAGTTTATTCATAGTTGAAAGCATGCATTAAGAGATAATGTTACCCATATTTATAAAAATCTATATATATTACTGTCTGTGTAACGTGTGCCCGACAAGAAACAGACACGGCAGGGACACAAAGTTTGAAGACATATTTACAGCATTTTCCTGTTTCCTGAAAGCTTGTGCTAACAGTAACAAAAGAAGAACAGGAAAAAAAAGGCCTGCTGTACGGTCACCTTTATTAAAAAGCGGCAAGAATGTTACAGAAAGTCAATCCTCCAGCGATGTGAGCATGCCGATGAAACACCCGGAGAATATATTCTGGTCAGATGAGATAAAAACTGAAACCTTTGCTTTTTGTACATTGTACACCCTGTCTGGAATAAAAATGGCAACACATTGCACATCAACCCATACCAACAGTAAGATCTGAAGGTGGGAACTTTGTGGTGTGGAGCTGCTTTTCAATGGTAGCGGAGAAAAGTGCTGGGACATTCTTGATAAGATTCTGAAGATGAAATAATAGTGAATTTTTCAATAGGCCAATGATCCAACACAGAGTTAAGCAAACAAAGCTTTGGGGAATTTAATTTAGATACTGATTTGTGTTGATTTTTTTTTTATATATAATAATGGTTTGTTACAGGTGTGTGCATTTGATCTCAATAAACCCATTAGATATATTTACTTTGGAAAAAAAGATACTGAAACTTATTCCAGTATGGGTTGCTTTGCAATGACAACAACAACAAAAAAAATTATGATTAAGTTGATCTTCTAAACACTGTCAGAACTTGTTAACAGCATTAAACATACAAAGTCAAAACATTGATATTTCTTGACATTACATTTCTCTAAAACAATATAAATGGCCTATTGAAATAATACTAGGAGTATGTATTATCATAAGGTGCTGTAAGGGGAGATATTCCTGTAAAAAAAAAAAACACACTTGCAATGAATTACCAATAATGTTAATAAATAATAAAAAAAAAACTTTGTAAACATACCAAATAAAAATGAAAAGCAATTCAACTTAATCTACACAGCAACAATACACATTGAATTTGTGGTGAGTAAAGCACCATTTCCAGCTGCACAGATCACAAAACAAAGCACATTAAAAGTAAATTTTTGCATCTCAAAAAAAAACTACATCCTTCCCATTCTGTCGAAGTGTTAGTTAACAATTTTACAGCAATTGCAACATGTTTTGATGGCATAAATGAGTAAACAGCGATTTAAAAAAAAAAAAACATGGTCAAAACAATGATGACATGTAAAAACACAAAACCAAACTGCTTAGAAATAAGGTGGAATACAAATATACAGCCTCCACTACAATTATTGCCACACGGGATGAATGCATATAAGGTTCCTGTGCAGGATGCTGTTGATATAGGAAGAAGAGTGGCACGAACTACTCTCAGCAACAGTGATGTGTTTAAAAATAAAGTCAGAGGAGTTGTTAGAAACCTGTATTTCCTGCAGCTTGTCAAGACAGGTCTGCAGGTCATTCAGGCTGCGAGAGAGTGCAGCAAAGTTTCTCTGTTCTATCTTTATGAGCTCCCAGTCTCTATCAGTCAAGGATTATGATGGATTTGGCAATGTTTATAGCCTTTTGTAAATATGTGAGGACCTCTGTTCTCTAGATAATCCACACAGACACTGCCTTTTTCAGTATGCTAACCTCGCTAATCCGTAATATAAGATACTAAAGACTTTTTAAAAGCTGTGGGGTCAATTTGTCTTTAACAGCAGTAACATTTGAAATAGAAATAATTAAAAGCAGAAGGTTAGAAAAAATATTGTTATAAATCATTTCATAGTTGTTAAAGAGAGATCTAAAATCAGCGTCTGCGGGTCAAAGCATTTTAAAAAGTTAGAAACGGAAATCTGCCAGAAGATTTAATTTATTATTGTTATAGACACAACTGTTTGTTTGGTTACAAAATCACAAGTGCTGTGAATTTCAGGACTCAAAATTATTTAAAAAAAAACAACTTAAGGAAGTAGTTGGATCGGTGATTATTGACTGTTTAAGTCAAGTCAAGTAAATTGTATTTATATAGCGCCAATTCATGAAACATGTCATCTCAAGGCACTTTCCAAAGTCAAATTCAATCAAATTAAACAGAGTGGGTCAGATTATACAGATTGGTCAAAAAATGTCCTATATAAGGGAACCCAGTTGATTGCAACAGAGAGAGTCGTCTGCATTGTTGATGGCTTTGCAGCAATCACTCATACTGAGCAAGCATGAAGCGACAGTGGAAAGAAAAACTCCCCATTAACGGGAAGGAAAAACCTCCAGCAGAACCAGGCTCAGTATGAGATTATCATATGAGTTTAGATTATATTCTGTTTAGATTGTGTTCATTTTTCTTCCTGCCCTCATCAAAATGGAACAAACCAAAAGACTATTCCATTTAAGTAAAATCGATGTGTGCCATTTTTCTTACATCAGAAAATGACAACAAGAATATCACCTGAAAACTTTAAAACGACCTGAACTAACAAAGAAAGGTGAATGTCAGGCACACCCAGGTGGACAGTAAGGGAGGTTAAAAAAAACAAACTCCAAAGCTCATTGTTTAGAGAACAGCAGCAAATAGTGCAATCATAACATATCCATATTAACAACTACTTCTTTTTTGAAGAAGTAGTTGTTAATACTACTACTACTAACTACTTCGTTTTGAACACATCTTTGCCAAGTATGCCAAATATGGTCAATATTTCGCAGGGTATTTTAAGAGGAACAGTTTGATCCTTTCCTTAGACCTCACTCTTCCGATTTGGAGAATCAAGTTACCCAAAAAAACACAAGGAAGATGAAACAAATCCAAAATTTTATGATAATTAACTTTTTAGGAATTTATTTCACAGAGCAGTGAGTGGTTGATCATGACATAAACAGAGTCTGGAGGTTTCCACTGGATCGCCCAATATGATAAAACTAATTTCTAATTACCACAAGTTTGGTTTAAATTAGTGTAAAAACTGTATCCAAAACAGAAAACGCATATATACAGTATATACAAACATACCTCGGATCAACAAATATCGGCTGACTGGCGTGTAGGTTGCAGCAGGATGTGAAGTATTGATTTATTTGTTGCAGATTGCTTTATGTCTACATGAATTAGACACAGCTTACCACGTAATTTGGAAATTTGCTATTGAAAGTCCTTAAACTGGTCATTTATTGAGATATATGTAAAGAACCATACAGCATTTTTAAGCTAGCTGCATCCGTCTGTATGTCTGCTTCAAACGAACCGGAAGTAGCCGCAATTAAGCTTGTTTTTGGTAACATAAGTCTAACAAACTGCAAACCTCTGTGGTACATCTTCATTTTAAGACCGGATTAGTAGAGTAACCCAATATTTCTGCCCCACTTCACCGTGTTTGGACAAGGTTTAGAGTAGTAACACGGCAGCATCAGATAGCTGCTGCCACCCGAAACCACTGGCCCTCTGCAGTGTTTACATCCAACAGTAACAAGTCTTTGCAAAGCTGTCCAGCTCGGTGTTTACTTTGGTTGGCTCTCCTTTTGCAGAATCAAAACAAATCATCCGGAATCCGCCGCCGCAAGGGCCGCGCTAGTTTTTGAAGGCCCCGTAGCGGCTTGCCTTGCTAATGAAGTTCTTGAGCAGGTCATGATCCATGTCCCCAAAGGCCTGGGTCTGAGTGACAGCCGTTAGATGGTTGACACAAAACTTGAAGCAGAACTCCTCCAGGTCCTAAAAACGAAGAGGGCTATGTAATGAGTGCTGAGGACTAAAGTGACTAGAGGCTACTGTGCAGGACCCCCCTGCCAACGCACTGCAGTGATCTTACCCGAGCCTCATACTTGACGGCGGCAGAAAGCAGAGTGATGGCGTTCTCTTCAGAGATGCCCCTCTTGATTGTTTCCTGACACAATCTTTTGAGTCTTGTCTCTCGATAAAACGAGGCTAAGTCAAGTAACCCTGCAAACAGGAGGGAAGAAAAAAAAAACAGTATCTGAGTATATTTAGAACTTTTTTTTTTTACGAAGAAACAGAAGTACTTATATCCCTTATGGCACAATCGCATATTAAATCTCTGTATTTTATTGACATTTAATAGGAAAGACAAACACAAAAAGTATTGCTTCATTGTGAAGTGTGAGGAAATGGATTTACACTTTTTTCTAAAGACAAAATCTGGAAAGTGTGGCATGCATTTCTACTCACCCACCTTTTACTGTGATGCCCCTAAATAAAATCCACTGCAATTCCTTTCAGCAGTCCCTTTTTTCGTAAATATCCCTCTGCTTAACATTTTTTTTAAAGGCACTATACTTGAATTTATTTTTGTCTGGTTCAGAAAAATGCTTTTTACACATTGTATTCAGAGCTAAAAGACGTAAATTGATAATAAGAACTGACTAATTGATTGCGTGATCGAGCGAGTCCAGTCCTCTGTCAATGGCACAACGAGATGCGGAGCCATTGCAAAACAGCAGCTCCCCCAGTGCGTGCACGACAGCGTATGTTAACAGAACAGCATGGCTTGCATGTAAGTGTTGCCCATTCACATAGGAAAATATCATTTACCCGAGATGTAGTCTTTTATGTCAAAGAAAACTAATAAAAGTCCCTCGATGAAGCCTTGTTTCCTCCAGAGGATGAGCTTGAGGCTGTGTTTAGTCTTGTGCATGTCGAAGGTTTCTCATTGGAAAAACACCCTTGGGGCGGGGCTTGCAATTCAAACTAAACTGTTCTCCTCACTCATAGTTCGAGTTCGTGCTGAATCAAGCATAGTTCCGTTAAACCACATTTTGCGACACTGGTCGCCTCAATTTATAGAAACCACACAGAAAATGGGCAGAAAGTGAAGAGGGGCAAAAAGCAAAGGTTTCAAAGAGCGAAATCAAACCCCAGACAGCTGCATAGGGACAGAACAGCCTCCATGTATGGAGCACCTGCTCCATCACTAATCCACTTGCCGCCTCCAAGTGTGTGTTCTTTAATCTCTGTATAAATACAGCTGTTCTGTGGAGAACTCAGAGGTAAGGCTTACCTGCAAAACACTACTTGTAACGGAAAGCTAATATTCCATATAATAAACTTTGAGACTCCAATGAAGCTCATTTGTCAGACTGAAAGCATCTTTTCAAAATAATAACCTTTAAGCAGGTTTTAAATATACTATACTATATAATATAATGAATGTATATAATATGTTTCACTTAGCTAATTTAGTTAATTTAATAGAATGATTGGTTGAATATGTCTGTATATTCCCTCACATATGCATACATGGTGACAGCAGCACAATGCTGTGAGACACCTTTGTTCAGCAGCAGCAGTAAAGCTGGTCAGAGAAAATGGGAAGATGGATGTATGAGGAAATCCTGAAGGAAAAACCTACTTGAGGCTGCTAAGGACTTGAGATTGGAGTGTAGGTTCAACCTCCAGAAGGACAACCACCCTAAAGATGCAGCCTAAACATTACAGTGGAATGGTTTAGTTTGATAGAAATTCACGAGTTAGAATGGTCCTAAATCTAAATCTTAATGTGAATATGGGGCAACACTTGAACATTTGCCGTTTATAGATGCTGTCTTTACAATCTGAAAGAGCTTGAACTGTTAATAAAAAGAAGAATGAGCAAAAACGTCAGTCTTTAGAAGGGCAAAGCTAGTGGAGAAACAAAAAAAAAAAAACCTTGCAGGTGTAATTGTAAAGTGTACTCTAAAAAGCATTTATTTCGGGGGGCTAAACACAAATGTATGCCACACTTTTCACATTTTTATTTGTAAAAAAATCAAAAGCAAGTATTTAATTCATAGTTTCGCATAGTTCTATTCTGTGTTGGTCTATCAAAGCGGTCAGCAAACTTTAAAAACAAAGAGCGATTATTGTCCTAATGAATGCAGAACAGAATTTGCTTAGAGTTGCAAAATCTAAAAAAAAGTTATTACTTATCAAGTTGTGCAAGATCGTACTGTATATTTGTATTTGCCGTTTTGGATTTAGATTAAAGAAACACATCAAAGCAACAACCCCACCCCCCCCCCCCCCCAAAAAAAAAAAAAAAAAAAAAAAAAAAAAAAAACACTGAGGCCTAAATCTTTACAGTATTCCTTGCACCATTGGAGGGATTCTACTTTCAAAAAATAAAACAAAACTGGCAGACATTGCTTGAGAACATGTAAAAAATATGTTTTTATGCTAATTTCAAAATAATTTTTGACCAAAGTTCATAAAGTTGATGTGGGCCGCTTAAGGAGCCACATGCAGCTTGTGATTCACTGGCTGGACGCCCCTTGTATACTACATACAATCAGAATAAAAAAAAAACACAGGGTTTGTGGGTACAATGTGGCAAAATCTAAAAAGCTCAATGAGTATAAACACAGTGTCAATCCGCTTGTAAAGAACATCGCTCCAAAGTTTATGCTTACCAATAGCATCCTCTGGTGGCAGGTTAATATTGTCTGTGTAGAGATACTCCAGGAAGGCTCTGTACACTAGATACGAGAACTGGTGAATTTCTATAACATCTTCGTCTGTTTCATTCAACAAAGCACGGAAATGCTCACACCTAGAGAGAGAGAGGGGGGTGGGGGGGCAGACTATTATTATTACGACATGACTAAAGATAGCAGACCAGTAACTGAGCCTTTGTTTGCTTATCTGTTAAAAATTGCATAAACATCACAGCTGTTCACGAGTCAATGCTCAGTCCGATTATTCACAAGACTCCAGTTTGCCTCAAGATCAAACCAATTCCAAGACTTCACAAGACCAAACACAAAGGGATCACAGCAGGGTGCGGGACATTCCGAAGCCTAAAGGACATCAAAGTCATATAAAAAAAAAATCCTTTAAAAAAAGAGTCAGCAGTACGAGAGGAGTAATATCAGGGCAGAAAAAATTACAAGCATTTAAAAATGCAAAATGATAAGGAAAGAAAGCTAAAAAAAAAAAAAAAAACATATGAAAGCATGCAAGGGGAAGACACCATATAAGTCCAGGGATTCTGGGACAGTTTTACAAAAAGCAGACGTGCCTTGATTATTTCTGAATCGTTCCTAGATAAGTTGTCTGCTTAGATTTGGCCAAATGCAGCTAACATGATTAGACGGGAGGTGGAATGTGAAAACGCAAACTGACAAGGCAAATTGTCAAAGCTATTTGTGGTGCTAAATGTGTGAAAATCTGACTTTCTGCTTCCAGTTACGTAAATTAGACCCGGAGCAATTAGCATCACTATCTCAAAAAAAAGAGCTGTTTGTGTTACACAGACTGTGCAAAGAAAAACATAAACAAAAAAAAAAAACACATCTACTAGAACCTTTCAGTAATTTTGGTGGAAAAGAAAACTCACAGAATAAGCCTTCGGATTTGGACCGAGACGAACGACGAGGAAGTAGCAAGCAGGCCCACAGACAGCACAGATCCTAGTACAACCGTCTTGTTTTTACTGTGATAACACTACAAGCTAGTGTCATATATTTTTAGGCCTTTTTTATTAATTTTACAATCTGATACATTTCTAACACCATTTAGCGCCGTTATATCTCCGAATGAATCAGTTAGAGCAGCACCATAACACTGTCTTTTACAATTCGCAGCAATAACTTTATTGTAGTGTGATTTGTCATTTTTAAATAACAAATAGGGTCATGGCCCGGAGTCCACTCTTCATTAGAAATAACACATGAAAACAGTTTTTTCTGTCTTTTATCCCTTTTTGCATCAGCTGTATTTGCGACTGATATGACGACAACCGCAATCTTATGTCAAAGTACACGCAAATCTCTCCGAAACGCTGGACTAGACTGACGTGTTTGTGTCTGCATGTGTATTTAGTGATAAAATGAAGAAAAAAGTATGTGAAAGGCAGTTGCAAAAACTCCTGGAGATTGCACTGCTATAGAAATTATCTTCTGATGTTGTCACGGCAAAAGTAGGGCTGTTTGCTGTAGTCAATCATCAGATATCTCTATGTACCTTTCAAGGTCGTACTAGCTAGAAAAAAAAGGTCAATAAATTACAACAATTTTGTTACTAATGCAACAAGGCGATATCGTTTGGTAAATATTCCAATGACAATATCCGTTGCTATTTTCCTCCCTTCTCGCTTTCTCCCTGTCCTTCCTTTGCTCTGTGGCCTTTAGCATTTTGGGTAATGCCATTTGTGTCCGGTGTGAGCCTCTGCTGGCGTGCACTGCAAAAACGGAACTAAAAATAAGTCACATTTTCTTGAAATGTATTTATTTATCCTTGATTTCAGCACGTAAATAAGATAATTTGCCAATGGAATAAGATTTTTGCGCTTAAAATAGGTTATCTTATTTTAGGGGTCAAAATACTCATACCATTGGCAGATCATCTTATTTGAATGCTCATTTCAAGGACAAATAAACTAATTTCAAGAAAATTTGACCTATATTTAGTTTTGTTTTTGCAGTGTGACCCTCTGTCCAAGTGGCTAAATATTACAAGAAAAATGCAAGTTCAAACAACTTGGAATATATCAGCCAACGTTTACTGCACTGTACGCAGTGATTTTGCAGTTGCTAATCATTTCAGCGCCGCATGAGCAGGCAGCTTGTTCGAAAAGCTTCCACTCCGTCCTGAATTTTTCTTTTTGAAAACCTATTTTTTTTTTTTTAGATACAAGATTTCTTTATTGTCTCCCTTGGGAAAAATTATTTCTGGAGAGGGAAATACCGCTACAACCACGACAACAAACAAAACCTTAACATGTCCGTCATAGAAGGGAAAAAAAACAACACGTTAATTCATAAAAGATCAATAAAACTCTCGTCACAACATCAGCAACCTATCATCTTCGCACACTCTGACTCACAACCATTCATATTCAGAACTATTCATCAACAGGCCCTCAGAGGCCTTCTGTCTTCTAGTTCATCCTTCTTTTTTTAAATCATTAATGAGGTTTAGAGGCAGAAGGATGAATTCATTCAAACACATCGGCTGTGTTTACGGAGCAGGACCCTGTACTGTCTTCCTAATTTCCATAAAATGCATTCAGGGACCACAAATCTTATCCACTGTAGCTCTTTGGACTTATTGTGTGTTCATGTTTTTTTTGACCTTACTCGTAGACGGGAACCGTTTTTTTTTTTTTGGACACTAGTGTTTTGTCTTTTTTAATGATACTTCTGTTCGCAGACCGCGTCAACTGCCACACCACCCTTGTTTACACCAGAGATGAGTTTTTATTTCTTGCTAGCTCCGCTTTGCCCCCTCCACCAAGCGACTAGATATTCCCCATGAGAAGGAAGAGATGTGGACGTGGCTAACAGCGCTAACTCCTGACAGACACATAAACGTGAACAGCTTCCATTTACGCAGCGGCGACAGAACCAACCAGTAGCGGAAAGGAGAAAGCAGGGGTCTGGCTGTGTGTGAATAATAGATGGTGTAACTGTGGGCATTTAATGATATTAAAGAGATACTCTACAGTAAGAACATTGAGCTGCTAGCTGTTAGCATGAGGTTGGATTAGTTACAGCGGGAGTTTACACATTATGTTATTAGGGTGTAAGTCCCCCCTCGGCTAATGCAGCAACAGCCAAATATGTTAACAGGCTGTTTTTCTGGTCTCTGGTATGTTAATCATGTCTCCCTGTCCTCCACTTTCCCACCTTCACCCAGTATGTTGCCTGCCACACCACACACAATAACATGCTGCACTCAGTGTATGCCAACACCAAGGCAGCACACAGTTCATCACCATCTCCCCTGGGGGCCTCAGATCGCGACCTGGTTCATCTCCAGCCCGTTTATAAACCACTTGTACAGAGATGACGAGCGAGACACACACAGTGAAGAGATGGTCTGAGGAGCCTGAAGAAGCTCTTAGGGGCTGTTTTAGCTCCACTGTGTGGGAACAGCTCTGTACTCCTCAGGGAGAGGATATTAGCAGCGTTGTGGATTACATTAGCTTCTGTGCGGACCCCACAGTGCCACTCATGAAGGTACGACATTTCAGTAACAGTTCCTGGATCAACGCTGAAATCAAGGCTCTTCTCAAGGAGAAGAAGAGAGCATTTAAATAAGGAAGAAGGAGCTGAGAGCTGCACAGAAGGAACTGAAAATGAAAATCAGGGATGAAAGAAAACATCTACAAAAAGGAAGATGGAGGACCAGCTGCAGCAGAACAACGTCATGCATGGTGTTGTATGTTGTAGAAGCATCTTATTTAGAGCTGAGAGGAAGCGGTTAGATAAGCTCACTAGGAAGGCCAGCTCTGTCCAAGGATGCCCCCTCAAACAGAAGAGCTTCAAAAATAATAACATCACTGCCGGTCAATCTCTCCCACCCCATCCATGAAGCTGTTGCAGAACTGGAGAGCTCCCTAAGTGACAGACTAGTGCATCCTAGATGCACAATAAAGTGTTATCCTAGATCCTTCCTCCCAGTGGGCTTTATAACCATCAAGCTCCCAACAAACTTACACACAATATGTGTTTACATCCCTCCTGTCATTTCTTGTAAACAGGCTATTGTTGTTTTCATGCACAAATATACATGTGCATTGTGTAGATTTCCTAAATCACCCTGCTTGTATATTTCTTTTAATCAGAGTATGCTATTTTTAATACTGTACAGCATTATTTTTCTCATGTTTTAAATTTGTCCTTACTGAACCGTCTCTTATTGTTATTTGATTATATTTTTTTTACCTTTGCATGTATCTGCATGCTTCCATTTGCCTCTCACTTTGCTGCAGATACACCGGAATTTCCCCACTCTGGGACAATAAAGGTTATTTCTGTTCTCTGTTGTATTGTGATGATGAAATATTTGCAATATACTGTGCAGCCTTCGCATCAATGTCCTTTTATTGCTTCTATAGCTTATTGATGTGATGAAACAATAGCAAGGTTAATATAAAATAATATTACTCTTGTACGGGACTACACGTGCTTTAAGCTAACACTCGACTGGAGGACCAAAACTCAAGCTGTGTATTAGCAGAGGACGAGCAGCCTATTTTCTGAAGATGTGCAGATGCTTTCATGTTTGCTGTAAGGTGTTGCAAATCTTCTTCACGTCTGAGCTAGAGAGGGTTCTGAGGGGTGGTCCGCTGTGGGAGCAGCCTCAGTGTCAATAATAACCCACATAAACCTGAAAGAATCATGGGAGGCAGCCCGGAGACGTCTGTGCAAGGAAGGAACGTGAGATTACCAAACAAACAATCCGTCACATCTGCTCCATGACGCACCACAGGGACGGCCGAGCTCGATCCAACGTCTCCACCGTCATAAAGAAAGCTTCAGGAGAATCGTTTCTACAATTCACAGCAACAACTCGCCTCTGTGTAGCAGGCCAATGCAGTATTGCACTTTCCATCAAATGCACTCTTATAGCAAATATGCACATTATTAGGCCATCAATTGTACATCTACTGTTTGTTTTTTTAACTTTTAGGATGTTTTTTTACTTCTTTAAAACTGGCTTAGTGCTTTTCACTGTACAGCTGTCTTCACAGAGATTTATAGCAAGAATATCTTTGGAAAAATTATACAATATTAAGCACACGTGATTAAGAACACGTGTCATGTTTGCCTTTGGACTTTTATCATCTTTATACTTTCAGAGAGTAAAATATCTCAAATATTTTAGCTCACAACCTTTTTCAATCTTTGTTGTGCTACTTTAGACACAAAAATCAACAGACTCTTTCCTATCCAAACTGTCTTTAACAAGTTATTTCCATGCGATATAGTCAGAGTAGAGTTTTTTTTGCCACAGGCACTATTTGTGTGAGCAAATGTACTTTGTTGACTGTGCAGACAGTCCGGCTCCTTCCTCCTGACAGTGCAAAAGAGCAAGAGACTGGAATGCACACACTGTGTGTTCAAGTGTGGTTATAAAAAGAAACACGGGAAACAATAGGCCGCTCTCCGCTTCCCTGTTAATGACAGGGAACACTGTCCAGCTTATACCATTTAAATATAGGAGTTCACGTTCAGTTTGCTTTTAAAGAAGGTGTGCTCCGCTTTTTTTTTTGTTTGTTTTGTTTGTTATAATGGATGTAAAAGCATTCAACTCAGTAATATCCATGAGCAATTATCTTCTTCAAATTTCAACCCCCCTGTGTTGAGGCAATATGTTTCATAATTTGGAAGCAAGAAAAAAAAAACATCTGAACTTTCATGTGACCAAAACGAATGTCTGGAAGGACGACAAAAAAGGAAAAACAAGTTCTTAAAGGAGAAGTCCGGTCAACAAAGAAAACTCAGTGGATCATTAGCTATACCTAAAACTAATACGTTCATGGTGATTTAATGAATTTAGCGTTAACCAATAAGAAAATAAAGGCATAAATTGTCGTCTCGATCACAGTGTATGGGGGCGGCCATTGTTGCCCAAATATGGGCAATAATGGCCACCTGACATCACATCCTGTGACGTAATGTTGCGGTAAGGCACTGCGCTCTACAAGCTAATTCAATAGGAACTGTTGGACACAGCTGCGATCAACAACAATTATTTTGGATTTCGAGAGGACGTCACCATTGAAATTCGCAAGACCTATTGTTGAAGCACAATGCTCAAGTGCATGGCAGTTGATGTTCCAATACATCGGGTTAAAATGAAAAAAAAAACATTATTTTTTTCACCTTTCCAATTCATGATCCAATACGGGTTCTTTTGTTGGATTGCCAACTTGAAGAGGGAGGATTTGCCATCGAACTCCTGGCCAGAGAGAAAACACGTCGTCTGTAGCCAACATTTCGAAGAAGAATGTTTTCAAGATGACATGAGAGCGAGACTTTTCGGAAGGTTTTTCTTTTTTATAATGTAGAATTTGCGGGGACATTTGGTTACCCGACCAGAGCGGTGGAGTGATATGACACACTTGGAAAGAATGCGTACTGTTGCGAAGCCCACGTATTTTATGCGACTTTGGTCTTATTTTTTCTGAAGTCGCTTGTAAATTTAATGAGTTGCTCGTTGCAAGTTTGTTGGGCTTGTTTCTGAAAGTGAAGTCGCTTGTTTTGACTCTAAACTAAGTGACGCTGAAATATCCCTCCGCCTCATAACGCGCTGGACCTCATCCTGACAGGAGCAGAGAGAAAACTCAGAAAGAGCCGATCTGCCCGTATTTTCTGCAGTTTACGGTTGCTAATTGCTATAACTGATAACTGCTGAAAGTAGATTAGGCGGTGCAGATCACCATTTTGAGCAGAGATTGGTTCTAAAGTTGAGTTTTTACTCCCTGATAACATTGCAGAACCCAACCCATAAACCCGTACTTTAATGCTTATTTGTTGTCTTTTTATGTCTCTAAAATGTAAGATTAGTATTACTTTAAATGTAAATGCTTAATACCATGTCTATCTTTGTTTAAGAGGTAAAAAAAATATTTTGGCATGAAACGGGTAGTTATTTACAAGGGGACAGATAGGGCATTGGGACTTGCTCGACAGCCGATCCCGCAACCTGACATCACAAACTGGAGGTGGCAGTACTGTTCTTCACCAAGATGGATCTATCTATCTATCTATCTAATTAAAAAAGCTTATCATTATTGAATAGTATGTAATCATTTTATATTTAAAGTACTTTCACCAGTTTGAATTCTGATTTTGACCGGACTTCTCCTTTAAAGCTGTAACAGTACCATAGCATTGAAGATGACGACCTGAAAAACAGTTTCGGTTTTAGCACATTTTTCATGAAGCAAAAGCGTTTGTAATTGTGTGGAAGCAAACAAGGATAAAATACCATCCAAATAAAATCACAAATAATAGATCTTTGATCTTTGAAATATAAGAACTCTAGTCCTTACACTTTTCGGCGAATAACAGGCCCTAGACTAATTCAAAGAAAACCTGATGAATAAGTTTAATATGCAAAAAGCATGAAGGGAATCAGCCATTAACCAAACAAAAGTTTGGTTTTTCCTACCTGATCTTCAGAAGAGCTTTGTGGACATAGATGCACTTCCCATCAACTAAGAACTTGAGGTCAGAAATCTCTGGACTGTCAAACTCCTTCTTCAAAGACTGGGCGACTGTCAGGTAGTCATCTCCATCTGGCAAAAAACAAAACAAAAAGTCACTTCTAATGTTTTTATGTGTGTTTTTACAGCGATACATAGATACTTTTTTTTTTTGTATAGGAACATGAAGCCATGCACTAAAATTAGGTTCACAGGGCTTTTGGAAGAAAAACAGCCCCACAGGATCACAAATCCTCCACCATACATAAGTGTGGGCATGAGACGCTCTTCCATGCATTCACCTTTTTTTCCCTTCAGGTCAAGCCCACCTAACTTGGTGATTCCAAAACACCAGACATACTTGCAGTTCTATACCAGTAGACTTTGTACATTTAGTTTCACTTCCCCTTCCATCTTCCTCACTGTGAGTGAGATAAATAAAAAGCAAAACTCCATCAGATGATGTTACCAATAAGCTGAGGTGGGTGATTTTGGTAAAAACAATAGTTTCTTAGCTTCATTATCGTCCACAACAGAACACAAACTGAAATTCACACCCCAGAAAGCTGAGTTCATGTAAACACCTGCTTGACACAGAGAGGAAACAGGATTTCCTGTTTATTTCTTACACCACTTCCAGGAATTTGCACTTATGACACAAAAACATGTGCCTCCTGAAAGAGTATCTCTAACAGGTCAAAAGGTTAAACA
This sequence comes from Fundulus heteroclitus, assembly GCF_011125445.2. Lineage (NCBI taxonomy): Eukaryota > Metazoa > Chordata > Actinopteri > Cyprinodontiformes > Fundulidae > Fundulus > Fundulus heteroclitus. The sequence goes on from NC_046378.1 coordinate 33,265,439, forward strand.
CGACTATTGCAACAATTCTAAGTATTCAACAAAAAAATCCCTTAATTATTGAGGAGTACTGGTCCCCAGGGGACCCTTCTTCTAACAAGTCAAAAGGGGAAATACTGCAATGAGAACAATTTTAAGTATTCAGCTAAATCCCTAAATAATTCAGAACCGTGGACATCTTGGAGCCTGTTTTTCTTTCAACAATCTTTCTGTTTCCGCCGTAGTCTTACCCACTGAGAGGAGGTGCCATGTGACGGCTGGCGTAGCGAAGCAGGCAAACACGTCATCCGTGCTGCTGAAGTGGGTGAGGTGAGGGCTGGACACGGCCTGACCTCGACACTGACCCCACATCAGAACCTGCCCGCTCTGCGTCTTGGCAGCTGACGTGTGGCTGGTGTGACACGCAGCCACCTCCACCATCCTGGACAGAAAATCAGGAGTCCAACCTGACTGGAGCTTCTAACACCAGGAGAGCAGGTCAAAACTCACAGTACTCACAGCAAAAGTAGTCACACACCTTCAGCTTATTTTTATTGTTTCACATTGTAGTTACTAACTTGAATGTATTTTTGTTGGGATTTTATGTGATAGACCAACGCAAAGCAAAGTTTAATTGTAAAATGGAAATATTTCATTTTAAAACCCTAAAAGAAGTGACTTCTGCTGCTACCACACCCGAATATATGTCAATACACACACGTATAAGCCACAGTGAATGTACAGAAGACATCCTCTGCCTTATTTCTTTTTGTATTTTTTTCTTTCTTTTTGCTTTTTCTTACCTACTCCTTTGAGCCATGGCATAACGAGGACATACTGTGTATATATTTGATGCACCTCGTCCTACTTGACTCCTCTTTCCTATGACTACTGATTACTGAGCCGATGTGACATGTGAATTTCTCCAATGTGAAATCAATAAAGCTTATCTTATCTTATCTTAAAAAAATGGATAATATTGAAAAGTTTGCAATGCCTTTGTGGTCACACCCACCCTTTGCTGCAATTATATCCGCAAGTCTTGACGGTATGGCTCTACTACCTTTGCACAACTAGAGATGGGATTTTTTGCCAATTCTTCTTTGCAAAACTCTCGATTTATTGATTTAGACCTCCACATTGACTAAACTGTGCCACTGCAGCTCAGGCTATATGTTTGGGGTTGCTGCCCTGCTGGAGGGTAAACCTATGCAATGGTTTTAGGTGTTTTGCAGCATATAGCATACACACTGAATCGATGCTTCTAATTTCATTCATCGTCGCACAATCTTAATCACCTTGCCTGTCCCACCTGAGAAACAGCATGCTTAGAACATGACGCTGTTGCCACCGCGTTTCATTGTTAGTACGGTGTCTTCAGGTCGATGTTCTGTGTTAGTTTTACTCCACACACAACAATTTTTCATGCAGACCAGAAGGTTTCTACTCCTTCTCTCCCAGAGGACAGACTTTTGGAATGCACAGCTTGTAATTGTCCTGTCGGCAGATTCTCCCCCCTGACCAGCGGACGTCTGCAGCTTCTCCAGAGTTACCATGGGCATCTGGGTTGATTCGTTGAATCATCATTTCTTTGCCTGGTCGATCAGTTTGTGTTGCCGCTCATGTCTTGGTGGGTTTCCATTTGTGCCATACTCTTTCTGTTTACAGACAATGGGTTGGGATATTATTCCATAACCTAACCCTGCTTTAAATTTCTCCCTAATGTATTATTTCCGTGACCTGCCTGGGGTTTTCTCTGGCCTTCGTGATGCTGGTTGTTAACTAATGCTCACAGAACAGCTGGGTTTATATATATATACTGAGATCAAATGGCACACTGGTGACTTCAGAAAGAAAATTGTTGCACTGACTTTTATTGCTAAAGGTGGCTGAATACAAATCTATGCCACACATTTCATATTTGATTTTGAAAAGCATGTATTGTCACAATTACAATCTATATGGTGTTTGTCTACAACAGTACATACAAAACCAATAAGACACTTTTGAGGCACTGAAAGAATCATTTTACAGCTAAAACAATTTGTTTGGGGGTTATTAAACCTGCTGTGATTACTTAACAGCACAATGCAAACAATTTACTAACCTTTCCTTGTCTGTATTTATTAGGATGGGGAGAGCTTGGTTGCTTTTATTGCCTGTTCCTAGCTGTCCATAGGAGTTTGCTCCCCAAGCATAAACAAATCCTTCATCCGTAAGTGCCAACGTGTGCGCATATCCACACGCTACCTGAATTTGGAAAAGGGATTTGCATTAATGACAAATACCAAGCACGGGTTTAGAAAAAGTTTATGCTACTCCGGATTCTTACCTGCACGATATTGACACCTTGCAGCGCAGCGATCCTGCACGGCGTCTGCTGATTGCCGTTGTTTCCCAAACCAAGCTGCCCATTGCAGTTGTAGCCCCAACCATAAATCTACAAAAGACAATAGTGAGGCTGCTTCGGACGTGAACAGCAAAACAGTATGAGGTGTTTGGTACTTTATGTTTACGAAAAAATCTTAAGACCACATTGTAAAACGATGTAAAACGCATGGTCACAGTGCCTTGGAAAAAAGGATTTGTACTTCTTGAACCTCTTCACAGTTAGTCACATCTTATCCCACAAATTATCCCTGTTAGAACGACGAAAAATGTCAGTCTCTACATTTGGAGCAACGTACCCTTAAAACAAATAAATATTGTTCTAAATAATGTAGGCTCACAACGAATGCACACTACCACTTGACACCTATGTTGGTCTATTACATAAAACTCACACAAAACAAGTTGAAGTTAGTGGTTCAAGAGGTATAAATACTTCTGCAAGGCCCTTTATGGGGCATGCTGGGTGTTATTCACATATCAGAGCAACGTGTTATGGCACCTCTCCATTGTCCAGGACAGCCATCGAGCAGAGCTGGCCACAGGCTATGTTGTACACTACTTTGTTCTGCAGACAGCTGCTAACCCGACGTGGTGTTGGCTGATTGGCAGTCGACCCAGAACCCACTTGGCCAGAGTTGTTGTAGCCCCACGCATACACCTGGTCACAGATAAAAAGTTCACAGTCCAAAGAAACAGACTAAACACGGGCGGAAAAAAAAAAGTGACAACACAAGAGGGGAAGACTCACCTCTCCATCACTGGTGAGCGCTATGGTGTGGTGGGAGCCACAGGCCACTTCCGTCACCCGCTTGCTGATGAGGTTGGTGGAGACCAGGGCGGGGGTCAGACCATGGTTGGTGGTCCCATTTCCCAGCTGGCTGTAGCCATTGTGGCCCCAGGCAAACACTTCCCCGTCTATACAGCAGCAGGAAAACTTTTATTCGTGTTGTCACAGTGGTTAATATTTTCTAAGCACAAGATAAGAAGTAGTCTAATTCAAGTTATTCCCAGTTGAGGTCCAGCACTGTGCTCAGCAGTTACCACATGCAAACTGATAACATCAGATTAGCAGAGCTTGATGCTCATTAGATGAAAGGAGCATTGCTGTTTTCGGGGAAACGGAAACTGACTTTTAAAAATTTCTTAAGAGAGAAAAACAAATAAAAACACATACGCACAAAAAAAAAAGCCAACAAAGAGGAAACAGAACAACAGGTCATGCAAAAAAAATAATCTTGTCTTGTAATCAGAATTAATGCAATTTTAAGTGGAAGACAAAAAAGGAAATGGAAGACCTTCATGGCTTGTAAAATCAAAGCATATATCTGTCAAACATTTAGAGGGAAATGGTAGTAAAAACAATGCAAAACTATTCATACCCAATGAACCTCATCAGATTTTTTCACATTACAAAAAAATACTTTAATGTATTTTATTGCTCCTTTATGTGATAGACAAACACAAGTATTGCATTACTCTGACGTGGAATAAAAATTTTTTTTTACAGATTAAAAAAAGTGAAATATGTGACATTTGTATTAAACCCCTTTTCTCTGATGCCCATAAATAGAATCCAGCTCAACCAGCCAAGACACTGTAACACTAGCAGAGCTGTCCACAGCACAGGTGGGAGAATTTGTGGATAGGACACCTAATAGTAGTTATCCCCCACAAAGCTGGCCCTTATGGGAGCCTTGCAAGAATGTCACCGCTGAAAGAAAGCCATTAGACGGCCTTTTTGCTTTTCACCAGAAACCATGTCAGAGATGGAGCTTTGTGGGAACATTTCTAAGCTCCATGAACACAGAGTAAACACAGAGTAAACCTGGAAGAAAAACCCGGCAGAGGCTGTAAAACAGTTAGGGCAGGAGAGACAGGTTCACTGGAACAACAGCCCTAAACATCAAGCCAAAGGTACATTAGAACGGTTAGATGAAGGCAAACTCGTGAGTAAGAACGGTCCAGTCAAAGTACAGAAAAAAACCCAAATACAACCTTTCCAATCTCACTGAGGTTGAGCTGTTTTTTTGCAAAGAAGAATGAGTCTCTGGATGTGCTAAGCTCATAGAGGCATACCCCGCAAGAGTCGAAGGTGTAATTGCACCTCACAAATAAGCAACCAGTGAGTTCATCCATCACACAAAACCCTGATATAATACAATGAAGTTTGTGGTTGCAATGAGACAAAACGTGAAAAAGCTCATGGGGCATGAATACGTTTGCGAGGCACTGTAATAAAAAAACCTGTGTTGCTCTATTTGGTCGTGTTTCTATTTCTCTGCCTCCTGTAACAACTTCACCTTGAGGTCAAATAAAGATTTTTCGGAACTATTGTATTGTGAACCGATTACCTGCAGTGGCGATGACCACATGTGGTCCTGTACCATAGCTCAGGGACACAATCTTCTTTCCGCACAAGACATCAATCCTGCGCGGCTCAATGGTGCTTTGAAGGTCTCCGAGGCCTAAGCAGCCGCTACAGTTGGTGCCCAAGGCAAAGACCTGCAAACACCAAACATCACAGCTCAAACGCTGCTCACGCCAACAAATGATGCATATACACACAGATCAGGGTTTATGAACGTTTGCCGTATATTACTGTAATATTTGCCGAGATAGAGATGTGCTAAATTTATCTTTTAAGTTTGTGAAAGTTATATTAAAGAATAAAACTAACTATTTAATTACGTGAATTAATTATTACTATTATTATTATCATTATTATCATCATTATTATTGGTACTAATGCAAAGAAATTATAAACATATGCAAATCAGGGTTTACAGATGTTCTCATACTGTTGTTGCTGGTATATTTTATTGGACAGGTGCTGAAGCTTTCATTATTTTATGTTGTGAAATTTTATCTGAAAATATTCACCTTATTGTTGTTATTAAAGAGGAGGGATTGCTGCAGTCGTCTGGGGTCCTTAGAAAACTTATTACTGACTGAGATGGTAAACAGAACTTGACTGCACTCTTTTGTAACTTGGATCCAATTGGAATCTATGTAATGGACTTTAAATCTCCCCATATGACTGAACTGAATAGACCTTATATTTTAATATACACTCTGGATCTGTTTGTCTTATACAGTGCCTTGAGACTAAATCTATAATGAAATGATATACATAAACTGAATTGAATAATAGTCAGTAATTTAAAAATGCAACTAAAAAATAAAAAAAATGTATCACTAGCAGATTAATTATATGCTGTTTTCAATTGATCAAAATACAACTTTTGTGGCCAAGCTGCTTTGCTTAAAACCACTACCTATTTAATCCATAGGTAGGAATGAACACACATGGATGCACAGATGAGAAATGTGCAGCACATTTCCCCTGGTTAAATATAGAGCATGCTCAGGTATTAGGCTGATATGGCTAAAGATAGTCTCATTCTATCTGCTTATCTCTCTGCCGAGCACTGCCCCTTGATTCAACCGGGAAGCCCAGAGCCTAAAGCCTTGTTTCTGCCTTCACTTGCAGAGAAAAAGGGAACGATCAAATCAATATCCTGAAAGTAGATTATTTCTATCAAGTCGAGCCAGCACCCCTCAGTCCAAACAGCAGGATTAAGGTACCGTGGCTAAAAGCCCAAGCGTTACCTCATCATTAACAGTGACATAGAGAGCTTCGTTTGCAGCACTGCCGAAGACACAAGCCTGCCGAATAAGCCGTAGTTCCTCAGGAGGAAGCAGTGCAAACACTGGCCACTTCCCCACGTCCAGCATGCTACTCAGCTCGGCTGTGATGAGAAAACACGGAGAAAACAGAACATTTAGAGGATTATCATCCAAATAGTTTACCATAATCTGCCATATTCGGGAATCAGACAGGTCTTTTAGAGCATAAACAAATGCAGAATATTTTTTTCTGTCTATCATTTGTAGGAAGCATACATAACATAAAACCTAGGGTACTTCCACAGCATAGCCGAGACTAACCACTTAAAATGTCCAACTCGTGAGTAACATTTCTGTGGATCAAAATACCAAAGATTTTGTGGGTACTTGGAATAGTATATTTGGAGGTAAAAACATAGGGAGCACAATGATTGATCTGCCGGTTTAACAGATTTTCTTTAGCATCTAAATGTCAACAGACTACATGTGGAGCCTTCCAACTACAACTAACTACTGTGTATCACACAGATAATGAATTAAATTTGCTATTACTTGCACCTGCACTAAGACGGTGGGATGTAAACATATTTTGATCATTGTCTAAATGAATATTAGGTCAACCAATTAAGATTTGTTTTTATACTCTTGGTTCCTGCACGTTGTAGTGGTTGGATGGATAAACAGAAATCCAGTCCTGTACACTGTTTTCTTTTTTTAGGGTGAATGGCAATAAAGTGTTTCTTATTCAGATTTTGACGAATGATTTGGATGGATTGAAGAATGCCTGAATGGATGGATGGAAACAACCTTTTTTTTTCCATAGTTATTTTTTCATAGTTCCCAGACCTGGAAAATGCTTCTATCAAATTCTGTACATTTCCAGGCAGCATGGGAACCTTTAATATTTAAAAATGTCCCAAACCGTTCAGTAAATTTTAAAAAAGCTACACCTTTACAATAAAGTGTACGAAAATAAATTCTACAAATAACAACGGGTTAATAGCAACAATTTCATGTGTTGAGGTTTTTTTTTTATCAGCGAGTAGCATCTCTGCTTATTTGCCTTTCCAACTTTTGCAGCAGTTTGTCTGCAAGTTTCTATAGTAATAATGTATTGCTACCATGTAATAATGCATTCATGTCGGTGAAGAATAAAGCGGAAAGCGGCACACGATTGAATGGGACTGATCGAGCAATGTCCAGCTTTAAAACATCCTTATATAGAAAAAAAAATATGTTATGCATACAGAAACCGTTCGGCTGTGGCCTCATCGCTCATAATTTCAAGCTGCATTTAGCATGAACTCGGTCATCTCCCTAGGCATATTAAGCCCAAGGTGTCCCATCATATTAAATGCTAAGGGGGAAAAAACAACAACATAGAAACACAGAATCCGCAACCAACAAGCTAGCAACGATGAAGTGTGCAGCAAAACAGCACAGAGCTTAGCATAAACAGACCTACGGCTGCTGGGAGGGTTTAAACTGTTGACGGTTACCGTGACAGTTGTTGCAGCTACGGTTTGCCCCCAGAAACACTTTTCTTGTTACCAGAAAAACTTAAAACATTGCTGAGGGAATCATGTCGGCAGTAAATGTTGGCTGTCATAGCTAGCTTTGGTCGCTGCATCGCCGCCCAGAAGAAAAAGCAAAACAATCCAACAGTTTCCTTCCTGGAAACTGGTGGTGTGTTCACGGAAGCTCGGAGATGGGGGACTTCGAGACCGAGGAAGCTATTGGAAATACATAAATTTACACTTAAAATGTCATCTTGTCAATCTAAACACTGATTTTCCTATTCTGTATTTTACAGTAGTGGCAAATGTTAAAATATGAATAATTGTTAGCTAATCTAAGTCTTCAAGGAGAAAACAAAGGACGGATATAGGCTAATAGCCTAGAAGTCACATGGCGTAGCAATTTTCTGAGGAGGGATACTGAATTGATGACACCAGTTTTCAAATCTGTACACACTTAAAAAGCGATCAACGAACGGGGTGTATTAGTATAAATTTAGCTACATTTGACCATTGTTTCCATGTTTCCGGAAGCATGCCTCCTACTTCTGGTATTTGGCCAAAAAAGGTCAAACTGCTAATCAGACAGTGAAATACTTGGTCATATACATGTTAAATCCTTATTTCTTCTG